>NC_134833.1:43847140-44133318 GCF_004210375.1 Tachypleus tridentatus | reverse complement strand
TCTTTGTTAACCAGGTTGAAACATCGTTCTCCACTTATGAATAAACGTGTTAATACCCATACCAGATGTTCTGATATACACTTCAGCAAATTGTATCTCAGAAATGGTATGGCATAGTGAGTAAAATTGCACAGGGTTAGGGAGCCATGGAGATGGAAATACTACAGTTGTTACATGGTGCCACTTTTCATGATGCATGATCAATCACAGTAACTTTTCAATATGCAACTCCTTCACCATCCAGAATGCATTGGTTCTCTTCAACAATGCACATTTCATCTGGTATGCTGACTACTTCCCAGACAATTGCATCTTTTATATCTTTAACTGTGTGTAGCTTCTGGCTTCAAGATACTCCCAAAACTCATATTTGGTCTGGTAAATGAGGTCTCCATTGACGTAGAAAGTGATGTGTAAATGATTTAGTCTGTGTAAGTACTCCTCCCAAATGTTTTTATCAATAACCAGAGGGTCACCATCTGCATGAAAATTGTAGTGTCACATTTGTTGCTGCAAAATGAGGGAACCATGCTGATTGTGTAAGCATTTCATGGTATTGTGCAAGTGTGCAGTCCTTCTGAGAAGTAAGGTAATTTAACATAAATTACGTATTATAATATTATTATTAGTCAGGCAAAGCATAGTTTTATAGCCTTCTGTGTTATTTGGTTACAGAGCCATAAACTGTAAAATCAGAATCTTCTTGCCATGCCCACCTGCTACATCTTCTCTATAACAAATTGCTAGTAGTTCTTTCTGACATTTGATAGTATGTTAATTATAACAAACAAAAATACAATGAAATGCAATATTGTGTTATTTTCCATTCGGAAAATTGTCTCATTAGTTTTCAGTTCACACTTTATTACCATGGTCAAAAAATTGGCAAACCTTGAATAAAGCTAGAGTAGAAAAATAATAGATATAAAATGTTACTTTTAAAATATTTGAAATTTACTTAGGAGGTTTAGATATAATAAAATAAAATTTGACCATTGTCAGATGAAGGAAAGTATTTTTAATCTTAATACAAAAATCACTCAGGGTAGTCAACACTTTGATTCAATATGCTCATGGAGAAATTTTAGTGAAAATACTTCATTAAAAATTCTAATCTTTTGTTTATAAGTTTGTGATATTTAATGAAGGTACAGAAAATTATAGAACTATCAAAGTTCATAATGGAATTTTTTTTTCACTCAGAGATGGATATTTTTCCCTTGGTTGAAGATAATGAAAATGGATATCTCCAGTGCTTACCTACACCTCCTGAGAGCACAAAGTATTTGCTTTTCTTATCTTTGGTATGCCGATCTTGGGGTGGTTTATTAGTTTTGGACTCACCCGTCACACGTACCTCAGCACCTTATATGTTTTGTCAAATGGTTGGGACTTTTGTACATTATCTCAATTCTCTGGAGGCTGGGATTTCATTATTACATGGACTTCTGGCTCATTCAGTGTCAGCTCTAGTGGGTTGGTTGATAACTTCAACCCATTTATTTGATCTATGTGGGATTTTTTCACACAAATAACAGTCACGCACAGCCTTCTTCTTCATATCAATGGAACTTTTAGTTCACCTTGCTCTCTAGGCTCAGTAACTTACAGCTTGTAAAGTTATATTGCTTTAGGCGATATGGTCCTCCAGGACTGTCCTGGTCCTACTCAGTCATGGCCATATTTGAAGGGATTGAATGGGTATTTCACAAACAATGGAATCTGGGTCTTTGTTCCAACGCAATTTTTCTTCGTCCTTTCCTGTGAGACATTCTGCAATGGTGGCTAGAAAGCCCATATGTCAGTGGGTGTTCAGCTTCATCCATGCATCTAAATCTACATCGTTTCACAGATGCATTCATTCAGGGATAGATGCATGGGTCAGTCAAGAAGCGTTGGGCCATTACCCTGTGGATGAAACCATATTGCATATCAATGTTCTTGGACTTCTAGCCATACATCGGGCATTGTGTCAGTTTCTTCATCTTGCCTACTATTGTCTGATGATGGTTCCTTTAGACAATTCTATGGTGGTGGTGCATATCAACCAAGATATCTCTTTTCTAGACATTGGATCTGTTACATTTGATCAGTGCACATCGCATTCACCTTATAGCATGATTTGTGTCTGGTGCATTCAGTTTAGTTGTGCTCTCTGACTGTATCTATTTGATGAAGTGGACATTTGATACCCTCGTTTTCAGGACCTTTGCGATCGGTGGGGTTCTCTCCAAGTGGATGCCTTTGTCATGGGACATAACACCTAGTTGCTCCTCTTTTCCTCGCCTGTTCTCCATCCATAGGATTTGGCAGTCGAAGGCTTCGGCCAAGTTTAGCCACACAAGTATCTTTATGTGTACCCTCCCATTCAATTGCTTTGTGAGGTGATTTCTCTCATCTACTTTACTGTTTGTCAGGTCCTCTGGACTACTCCCGACTGGCCAGTTCAACCCTGTTTCCAAGGTTTTAATGACTACTCCTCTCCCCTTTTGCCACTCTTCTACTTCCCCTCTTCCTTTTTCATCAGTCTTGATTCCACATCCTACAATCTATATATCTAGCACCTAGTTTTTGTTCTATCTATGATGAGATAATTCAGTTTCATACATCAAGTTGCTTCCTTGTTAGCTAATTCCATACAACCATCTTCCACAGAAGAATATCAATGCACGTGGAAAGTCTTCTGCTCTTGGTCTACTAAAAGTGGGTTTTCTGCTGACAAGCCAACTATAGATAATGCTGCAGAACTTCTAACCTGGGCCTTTCCAGATATCAGGTGGCCTTATCCAAAACCTTTCATTTTTAAATACAGAAGTTTTACTTCTCCTGCTCTTATCAAGCTAATGCATTTTTTTATCTTTACTTGAAGCACCTTCCTTGTGTCATCTGTTCCTTAAACCACATTTACTTCTTCTGTAAGTCTGTGGGCATCGACATTTGAATTTCTTTGCTACTGACATTTCATGTACCTTTTACCATCCTATATATCTCCTCATTGAACTAAATTATTCCTTTCTTCTGAAGACTTCAGTAGCTTGGGAAGGTTGTTCCTCTTTTTTCAACTATTTCTCTTCCTTCTATATCTGATCTTTACCCTCTGCTGAATGTAGATACACTGGATCTGTGTCTAGTCAAGGTTCTTCATTGTTATATAGCTTACAGAGTACATATTCCTGACTTTATATTCCATGGTAGTCCACCTCTCATCATGTTCTTTCACTTTCTACCCTTACTAGTTGTAACTACCTTTTGGTTCAATTGGTCTATTCTTCCTTGTTCCAAGTTTCCTTTCATCACAGTCAAAACCTTATATTTTTCGCTTCTTGTCTTCTTTGTCCAATGGAGGAGACTCTACTGTCTTGCATATAGACCACTTCTATCTTCATCATATGACGATTTCGACTTCATCTACCACATGTGGTCATTTTTCAGACTTTGGTGTGACTGTAACTGGTAAGTTTTTAATTATATTTGCTTTCATTCAGTAATTCTTTTACCACTTTTTCTCATTTATCTCATCAAGGGTGAGTGGTATCTGATAAGGTATTCTTTGACTGTAAACTCCATTTTATCTTTCATGGCTTCACACAGTCAAAGTTCAGATGAGGTGTTCCACAAGATCGCTTGACAGTGAATAACATGGTGATATTTTGTATCACAAACAGGCCTTTTCTGGACTGTCCCATCCATGGACTGCATAGGTAGAGCAGAAAGGAATTGTTGCCCATCTCTGCCATGCCTCATGTAAACATTTTAATATGGTCTTCTTTTCAAGATAAGATTTTACCGTCGCCCATTTAACTGCCTGAAATGGTGTCAATTTTTCAGACTCTTCACTGAATTGTCACTCTCCTTTCCTCAAGTAGAGTATGGGAGTTCTTACCAATTTCCAATGTCAAGCATCAGTGGGTAGTTGACTTTGAAGGGCACTCACTTGAAGGGGTTCCACAAAAAAAAGATGGCTTTCACCATTCACTCTTGAGTTGGGCAGTGGTGTTCTGCTCATATAGATGAGATGTGGCATTCTGGTACCATTTTACATGACCACTGGAGTTGAACCCATCACCTTACTGTATAAAATGGCCTCCTGATACCATTGACATTAACACTGAAGTTGAGCTGTCAAAATTGTAGTTCATCCTTTGATTGGAAACGCTCATCCTACCCTCACATATATGTCAGTACCCACAAGGAGGTTTGGAACCAGAACGAACCAATCATCATAAGTACTCAGAGAATTTTTATTTGTCTATCATTCTCTCCCGATTATTCTGTGTTGTAGATCATAGTAGTAGTATGTGACATTGTTACAGTTACATTCTTGACTTTCCCTCCTTCTCTTCTTATGGGGATTTTATTGCCTTTGGATGGTGGTAGTCAGTGTGACATTTGGAGAGTTGATTCTATACGAGAGACATTTGTTCAATACTAGTTGTTAATTTCTAGATAGGTGGATTTTGGATGTGAAGTGAAGGCAATATTGTTCTAATCTTACCCTATCATAGATGATAGTGCCCCATGAGAAGGTTTCAGATGTGATTTGCTTGCCAAGTATGGTCTGCCTTGCCTTAGCCACTCTAAACTCAGGGACACATCCTTGTTTACCCACTTTACTCTTGTGGGGCTGAGTTACCTTTGCTTGCTCTGGTTAGGACCTCATTCCTATCATGCTCTCTCCATCCAGATATGCACCTTTCAATGTTTGCACTTTTGTTTTCACATTCTACATGTGTATGAAGAGAAGTTGTGCAGATCTATATCTCATTATCAGGGGATCCTTTCGACAATCATATACCCCCTTTATTACTCAATTATTATCTTTAGTTTTGGTGAATTACACTGATTGAAACGAAATGTCGTTTGGAGAGGAAATATAAATTTTATCGAAATTATTATGGATTGAGAATATATACAGACATTGGCTAAATTTCCTAACCACGTGTGGAACTATTAATGATAGAAGAATGGATAGATATGTCTTTTTATTGGTTTATTTTGTATGAAAAGTATTTTAGTGTAAAAATGTTTTTAAATCAACTTGAAAATAAATTGTTTTGGGTAACGAATTTCTCTGAACATTTTGTTGGAGCAGAAGTATTAAGTTAGATCTTTATTTTAATTTGATTGTTTTTTTCTTAAACTACTCTTTTTGTAAACATTATCTTAACTTCTTAGAGAAATTGGTATACCATGATAGTTACACAACCAGTTATACTTATTTAAAAGTGAGCTTGAATTCACTGTTTTCCAATAAAGGTGCTTGATTTTTTTTTTAATTTTAGGAACATTTTCCTGAGGAAGATAAAATTCAAGAGTGTGAAAGAAACTTAAGCTTTGAGCAGGTAAATTTTAACAATTTCGAAAAATACAAGTCTTAAATAAAATGGCTAGCATATATGGAATAATATTTTATTCATCCATTTTAGGTAGAACTATCACTTGTTTTAATTTATATCAGTTGTTTGAAAATTTATTGTAAATGTATGTATGATACTACTAGGTTGAAGAATAACTGGTAAAACATGGAAAGATTTGTATTACACCGTAGAATGTGTATTGCGTTTTAAAAAATGGCAGTACATGAATAACTAATGAATAACAGAATTAGTTTTGAATGATATTATAAACAAAAAAGGTTTTCATTGCACAGTTCCTGTAGTTGTCAACATAATGTTCAGTATGCACTAGAACATAATTTAGTGTAAAATGTTTCTTACTGAATATATTAAATTTCATAAATACAGCCTATAGGAAAAGAACTAAAAAATATATAAAACATTGTGTTTACTTGAATTTACATAAAGACCTTAGAGCTGGATGCCTCAAGTAATTCTAGCAAAAGGGCAAGCTGTTTGGAAGACTTTGTGGACAGGCTTTTACAAGAAAAGATAAAACCTATACACGAAGAAGTAAGTACCTTTATTAATGTTGAGTAATGTACAGCAAATTTACAGGTCATTTTCATGCTTAAAAATTTAATACCAATTTATTCTCCACTTGTTTGGCATTAATTATAAAAATACACAGTTGATCAAAATAAATCCTTTTCTCTCCAGGGATAGGTGCATTCTCTTTAAAATTCTTAGGAACTAGAAGGGGGTAGATCTTCTTTATTTACATGTAAACAAATGCAAAATTAAAGAAGCCTTACTTATACAAGATCTAAAGCCACAATTAAGCCAATATAAAGAATTAGTTTATTAATTAGTGTAGGAATAAAGTAACATCCAACTGCAATACCTCCTACAATCCTGTATTTGTTTATACTCTTTTTTTCTGAGACAAGTGTCCAGCAATGGTCAGTTGCAAACTCTCTTTGTTAACCAGGTTGAAACATCGTTCTCCACTTATGAATAAACGTGTTAATACCCATACCAGATTTTCTGAGATACACTTCAGCAAATTGTATCTCAGAAATGGTATGGCATAGTGAGTAAAATTGCACAGGGTTAGGGAGCCATGGAGATGGAAATACTACAGTTGTTACATGATGCCACTTTTTCATGATGCATGATCAATCACAGTAACTTTTCAATATGCAACTCCTTCACCATCCAGAATGCATTGGTTCTCTTCAACAATGCACATTTCATCTGGTATGCTGACTACTTCCCAGACAATTGCATCTTTTATATCTTTAACTGTGTGTAGCTTCTGGCTTCAAGATACTCCCAAAACTCATATTTGGTCTGGTAAATGAGGTCTCCATTGACGTAGAAAGTGATGTGTAAATGATTTAGTCTGTGTAAGTACTCCTCCCAAATGTGTTTATCAATAACCAGAGGGTCACCATCTGCATGAAAAGTGTAGTGTCACATTTGTTGCTACAAAATGAGGGAACCATGCTGTTTGTGTAAGCATTTCATGGTATTGTGCAAGTATGCAGTCCTTCTGAGAAGTAAGGTAATTTAACATAAATTACGTATTATAATATTATTATTAGTCAGGCAAAGCATAGTTTTAAAAGCCTTCTGTGTTATTTGGTTACAGAGCCATAAACAGTAAAATCAGAACCTTCTTGCCATGCCCACCTGCTACATCTTCTCTATAACAAATTTCTTGTAGTTCTTTCTGACATTTTATAGTATGTTATTTATAACCAACAAAAATACAATGAAATGCAATATTGAGTGATTTTTTCCATTCAGAAAATTGTCTCTTTAGTTTTCAGTTCAAACTTTAATCCAGTGGTCAAAAAATTTTGTTTACAAAAGACTTGTAATGGTCATTGAAAATTTATGACATTTTGTGAAGGTGCAGAAAATTATAGAATGGAAACTAAAGATCAGTTAGGAGTCGCAGGGTTGTTCACTTTGACTGAGCTCGTTGCAAGAAAGTTAATCCTTAACCATTCGTACCACTCCATTCATAATATTATGCTTTGACATGTTTTGCATTTGTGAAAGTAAAATGGGTGGATCCTTCATCCAGTTACCTTCATTTACTTGCTGGTCAGTGAATCTGAAAAGAAACTGATTTTATCTGCATCAAACTGAACAGCATTTCCATCTTTACCTGTCAATTAGCTTTCGAAAATGTTTCTGACAAGTATTTATTAGTTAATGGAAAAACCAATATGGTTTGTACATGTTATGTCCATTTGATTGTCTCTATTACAGTTGAAATTATTTTTCTTAATAAAACGTAGTTTCTTTTTTTGCTTAATTTTTTTTTGGCATAACTTTGGTCAAGTGTGAAGTCATGAAAATTTTTTTTTAATCACAGTTATGATCATCTTTATATACAAACTTGTAACTTAAAATATAATTGCTACATAAATACCACCATGGAATATTTTTGAAAATGTGCATTTAAGCACACATTTACTTTTGAAGAACTATTCTGTACTGTTATTATATAATAACTGTTTGATGAATGGAAAGTCTGGATTACTTCACAGGCTTTTTACAGGAGACTTACTATAAAAAATAATTAAACATCTTATGGTAAGTTTCTGTCTGATAGGGTTCTTTTCAGAAATAGCACCTGACTGAAGCAGTTAGCATACTTGGTTCCTTCATTCTTGAAAAGTACAGTCTAATCAGCAGACATATAAAAATAGTTTATGTATAATTGACGGGTGCTGCACCAATATTTTAACTCTTCAATGATGTTTACAAACGCTTGAATTTTATGCCTCTTGCCTCCTCCTTTATTTGACAACCACTGAAGTGGCAGACAAAACAATGCCAAAACTATCCTCTTAAAATTTCATAAATGTTTGAAATATAAAACAATATTGAGGATGTTTTTTAAAACCTCAGAAATGTTGACAGCACAAAACAGTACTGAAGATATTCTCTTAGAATACCAGAAATGTTGGCAATACAAAACAATATTGAGGATATTCTCTTAAAATCTCAAAAAAATGTTGGTATTACAAACCTATATTGAGCACTTGACCTGTCTTCTTCTGATTCAAGTTTCTGTCATCAGACGTGTTCATTCTTTCAATGATGGAGGTATTATAACGTGATGGTTAATCCCGTTATTTATTGGTAAAAGTGTAGCTTAAGAGTTGGCAGTGGGCTGTATTGACTATCTGCTTTCTCGCTTCCCAGTGGCACAGCGATATATCTGTGAACTTAAAAGGCTAGAATCTGAGTTTTGATACCTGTGATTGGCAGAGCATAGACAGCCCAAAATGTTACTTTATGTTTAATTTCAAACAAAAGCTACCATTTCTGTTGTTTACTACCCTTAAATTACAGATGCCTAGCACAGGTAGCCTTTGATTAGCCTTGTTCAAAATTCACAAAGAAATAAAGCAAGTTGTCACCAACTGACTTGGTAAGAAATACTCTCAGATTATTTTATTTTGCATTTATTAAATGTGAACATTTGTGACTGTTTCAGTCAATGTGTATAACAGTGTGTGGTGACACTGTGTTAATTACATTTTAATTATTAGCTCAGTGTCCTTAAGCATAACTGAATGAAATGTTGTGTTAACACAGATATTTTAGTGTTTAATTTTAAAAGGTTATGTTTTTGTAATTATTTCAGATTACTCTACTCAGACACCACATTGATGTCTTTCGGAGACACCAGGATATTAAGATAATTGTACTCCTGTGTGTTCTTTTCATCCAAGTAGTTTTAATAACAAACTATCAGTTTTCTACATAAATCCACTGTGCTGCATCGAGTGAATTTTTCAATAAAGGTACTTAGGTTTGATGTTACAAATTGCTGTATAAAACAGTATTTTTTATTAAATGCTTTTGGAAGAAATATAAATTTAAAGAAATATATTTTTCATTAACTAATAATTTACTTAATTCACTCTCAACCTAAATGCACTGTCAGTATGAAAACATTACTTCTCGGTCAGAGGTCACTCTTGCTGTTCATATAATATCAGTATTTTCAGAAAAAAAGGCCAGTTAAAATGTCTATAATTACAGATTAACAATAGTACTAAAGTAAAGAGTAATCATGAAGTTGGTGATATATCAACAGTTTCAGGTTAAAGAAGATCAGTCATGATATCATTAGTTTCTGGATGAAGATTAGTTGTAATGTCAATCGCATATTAGTAGTTTCAGATTAGGTGCTAGTTACAATATTAGTAAAATATCAATAGTTTTCGGTTAGGTTAATTATAACGTCATGAGAATACCATTAGTTTTCGGTTTGTTCATTTGGAAAGTCTCTATGATATCAGTTGTTTCAGGTTAATTCAATTGTAAAGTCATTAGGATATCAAGAGTTTAAAGGCAGTGGTCAGTTGTAATGAGAATAGTATATCAGTAAATTCAGCTGATAGATCAGTCATAATATGTGTAGGATATTCATAGGTTCAGGTTAAAGGTCAGTTGGATATTAATGTTTCATGTTATAAATCAGTTGTAATGACAGTAGTTCCTAGTTAGAGGCCAGTGTTAGCTCATGCTGAAAACTATGAAAACAATAATATGAGTAAGACATTATGTTAAAAGGAAATGTATAGTTTCTTTCGCATGCAAAAGTCTGGGACATTATTTTTAGGTTTAGACTCATTTGATTAAAGGTTTAAAATATACCTGTAGTGTTTTAATTTATGGACTGATTACATTTAAAAGCAAGTTTTAATTTAAAAAAAAATACAATTTACCTGTTTCATAAAACAGATCTAATCATGACTAAATGACAGTATCTGAAATGTCATGTCATAACTTAGTTTCCAAATGCCATTGATATTTAACAATAATATCAGGCAATTGTAATCTTTGTCTTGTTTATAAAACATATCTGAATAAACTGAATTGTCATTACTTGGTTCCTGTTTATAAATATTTATTTAGACTTATTATAGAGTTAATTATACTACATCTTTTGTAAACAAATAAAACAAATCTAAAGTTAATCATCACTGGATAAACTTTTATTACTTCAGTTTACAACTGTCATCAGTATATAAAAATGACAGAGTATCACAGACGAGATTATTTGAAATCGAGTAGTAAAAAAATATGTCATTCCATTTTTTCTTTTCACCTCTAATAAACCTTGAAAATTTTTCACTTCAAAGTTGTACAAAAGAAATAGTTTTGTGTATTCATTTGTCTAGCAGTAGATGATTTTGACCATTTTACTGAAAAGAAAATAATATTGCCAGTTTTTATCCTCGAAAGTAAAAGGTTAGGTACCTAAAAACGAATATTTTAATCTAATGTTTCTGTTATAAATTATGTGTTCGTAGATATTCATACACCCTTTTGTTTCTTTCCAATCTTAAAGTATTTAAATATGTATACTTTTATGCACATATAATGAATACAAATCGAATTTGGTAAAACTAAATAATTTTTTTAAAGAATTCTTTAGTAAGTATAGAGGTTTATTTAAGTACGAACTTTATATTATGTCTTTGTTAACTTGATGCTACTACTGTGAGTCTTCATGTTTATTTTGTATGTGTTTAGAGTTGCTGAACAGCTGTAACTGAAGAATTCTAAATGCAATGTAATCCTTGCATACTGCAACTAATACTTGGAAATATGTATATACATCATCATTATCATGGTTTGGTTGTTCTCTTAGTGCATAGTAGTTAAGAATGTATAATTTTCAGCAGATAGCCCAATATGGCTTTGCCTTTCAGAAAACGTGTATAATTTTAGAACATGTGGTTGTTATCTTACATGGAAGTAAGTTATCTGTGATTCTTTTTTATTGTAAATACAGTTAATATAAAGATAAAAATATATAAACGATAAATATTTTTCACTACTACACTCACTATAGACATTTCATCATAGAATTATACTGTCTTTTAAAAATATATAAAAGTAAGTTTTTTCTTGATAGGAAGTTTATAGCTATATTGACCAAGTATGTTAGAGATTTGAAAAGTAGATTTAAAAATATGTGGATCTGTTAGCAGAGAAATGGTATGTGAGATTATTTATTAGTTTGAAACAAAGGGATATATGATTGATATATAGATTCAAGTACTAATGATATGATATTTGAAGTTTACTGTTAACAAATGGTTGAAATTATATGACAATGTAATTCATATAATAATCTTGAGTTATGTTTTGATACGTTCTCTTTTTAGTATTTCCTTTGATCCAACCAATAACTCGTATGTCGTAGAAACTGTTAACTAGTTCTCCAGGAACACTTTGGTGTGATTTATCTGAAAATAAGTTGAAGAATGAAAATCCCTGGTCACTGTAGTGTGTCTCATGTTTACGTGCTGCAAAATCATCCTTAATTACAAAATTAAACTTTATGTATTTTTCTGAATTATTGTTATACTGTTTATATACGAGTTTAAAATTATTTTTTAAATCTTCTTGTTGATCAGAATTTTTCCACGAGATTGGTGATTTAGGCACAAATTGTACTGTAATACTGTTTTAAGAATTTAATGTGTGTTTTTATCAGTTTCAAAATAACCAATTTATTACATAAGAATATTTTGTAAATACAAATTTTGTTCACATGATTGTAACAAAGGGTCATTCCATGTCAAATCATCCAGGGGGCTGCAGGTGATCCCCTCAGAATGCCTTGAAAAAATTCACATGTGCTCATCTACCCATATAATGAAAATTTTTCAAAGAGTAGATCAATATCTTTAATAGTTTCTAATTTACAGTCCTTTAAAATTTAATTAATTTATTTTTGGCAAATTCATTTTCGGGAAACTTTGGCTGCTTAAAGCTGCAATCAGCAATTGTTTTAATTAAAAGTCTATTAGATCTCCTGTAAAATAATGTAGTTGCATGCAACTTTTTTATGATTTAGCTAAAAACAGCCCTACTTCAGGCCACAGTTTGACCATGTCACCAGTTATTCAGCCTTTTCAGATTTTTACCATATATTCTTACATCTCTGAATATGATCTACAAAAAAAATCAGGATGGTGTTTGACCTACGTTTTGAGTTATAAATCATAACTCAAAATTGTTTGCACACAGTAACACATCTGAATTGGATTTTTGTAAAATAACAAACGTGTGTTCAGAGGATACTTCAAACGATTGTAACTCAAAAAGTAGGTTGAACACCGTCCTGAATTGTTTGTAGATCATATTCAGAGTTGTAAGAATATATGGTAAAAATCTGAAAAGGCTGACATGGTCAAAATGTGGCCTGAAGTAGGGCTGTTTTTAGCTAAATCATAAAAAGTTGCATGCAACTATATTTTTTTTACAGGAGATGTAATAGACTTTTAATTACAACAATTGCTGATTTATCAACTGATATGTTATAGGAAATTTGAAAACAAAATTCAGCATTGCATCACATTAAGTCTTAGAGCTATGGTTTATTAAACAAACGTTTGTTTTACGATTTTGGGTTTTCAGGTGATTTTACAGCCTCACTATGCAAATCCTAAGAGAGAGAAACTTGGTTTGAGACCATTTTTGAATTCTGTGAGATTAATACAGTCAGTGAAGCAAATTTTAGCCTTCTATAACCATTACTGTTGCAGCTTCAGGCAGCCAAAGTTGCCCAAAAATGTATTCGCCAAAAATAAAAAAAATAACTAAATTTTACAGGGCTGTAAATCAGAAACTATTAGAGATATTGATCTAATCTTTGACAGTTTTTCATTATATGGGTAGATGAGCACATGTGAATTTTTTCAAGGCATTCTTAGGGCTCACCTGGAATATTTTCCAAAATCTGGATGATTTGACATGAATGACCCCAAACAGTTTTCTGTATTACTTTTATCTTGCAATAAATGTACATATACAGCTTCAAAGAGTATAATATTGTGTTTTCTGTATTCTTGGTTGAAAAGTGTTAAGTTATGAGTTTGAGAAAATTATAGTAACCAACAAATATTAAGAAAAGGTTTACTGTGGCAGACTTAACTACCTTTATCCTAAATTAAAGCTTGATGTTAAGGAATTCAGAAAAACAGACAATGCACTGGGTATTCACTAATCATTCAAGAGAGGAATTTTTATTATTCTTCAACCAAATTAACATGGGAACAAGAAGTATAGTTTCTTCACTGAGTATATTATAAATTGGTAACATTGGCAATATATTATCAGCTGTTGTTAGCTTGAAGCACGTGGTGCCAGAAATATTTCAAAGTTGCTCTATGGAACTTGTTTACAGTTGTATTAACAATATATTTTTCATTAAAGTTGACACAGAGCATCTAAATGTGATCTGAAATGATTTCAAATGGGAATTGAAACCAGACTTGTTTATGGTTATGTTGACAATATATTGTTACAGTTAG
This sequence comes from Tachypleus tridentatus, assembly GCF_004210375.1. Classification (NCBI taxonomy): domain Eukaryota; kingdom Metazoa; phylum Arthropoda; class Merostomata; order Xiphosura; family Limulidae; genus Tachypleus; species Tachypleus tridentatus. Next base: position 44,119,619 of record NC_134833.1, on the reverse strand, counting down.
TTATTTTGACTCGCAACATCCAAAGCCGAGCTGCAGGTGGTCTATAGGATTTGAAACCAGACTTGTTTCAGGTTATGTTAACAATATAGTGTAAGTCACAGTTAATTATATTGACACACAGCTTTCAAGGATAAGCTGAAGGTGGTCTGTAGCATTTGAAATCAGTTTTTTACGGTTTTGTTAATCATATATTGTTAGTTACACTTGGTTATGTTGGCAAACAACATTCAAGTATGTGCTAAATGGGGTCTATTGAATTTGTATCTATATTTTTTAACCATGTATGGTGTTTCTTGTTTCTAAATATTCATGACAGCATAATAACAAATTATCCTGCATCAGTACAAAGTGTGATACAGTTGTGTGTGTAATATTTTACACAAGTGAATCTGGTGTTACATTAATACATCTTCAAATGACAAATTTGTTGAACTAAACCACAGTAACATTTCCACTTCTATTTGTGCAATATCTTCTCATTTCCTAACTGAACAGCAGGGCTGAATTTCCTAATGGACATGATGCATAGCTAACTGGAAAATAAGAATAGTGTATATGGCACAAAACCCATGTCTCTCCCAAGGACTTACAAATGATTTCCTAAGGTATTTGTTTATTTTGAATGTTATGCAAAGCTACATGAGGGTCCCCAATTTAGCACTATAAGACAAGAGGGAAGGCAGCTGGTCATCACCACTTACTGCCAACTCTTTTACCAATTAATAGTTGAATTAATTATCACATTATAATGCCTCCACAGCTGAAAGGGCAAGTACGTTTGGTGTGACAGGTTTCCAACCTACAACCCTCACATTACAAGATGAGTGCCTTAGCCACCTACCTGTACCAGGTCTTCCCAAAGAAAGCCAAGAACAGTGGATCTGACTTTTTTGATAGACGTGATGTGTAGCTAATTGTTGTTACTTGGTTTACTTGATATTTCAAGGACTTCTTCAGACAGTCTTAACGACACAAGTCATATAGCACATCTTTTACCAATTAATAGTTGAATTAATTATCACATTATAATGCCTCCAGAGCTGAAAGGGCAAGTACGTTTGGTGTGACAGGTTTCCAACCTACAACCCTCACATTACAAGATGAGTGCCTTAGCCACCTACCTGTACCAAGTCTTCCCAAAGAAAGCCAAGAACAGTGGATCTGACTTTTTTGATAGACGTGATGTGTAGCTAATTGTTGTTACTTGGTTTACTTGATATTTCAAGGACTTCTTCAGACAGTCTTAACGACACAAGTCATATAGCACATCTACAGCCTTAGCAATGGTGTAACTCAAATAAACTGCTATTTATCTCTGTTCATTTTCCAATATCTTAAAAACTAATACATGTGTTTAAATTAAAAGTGTAGTAATTATGAGACAAAAAATTGGGTTCTTGTAAATTCTTACTGACTGCAATAATTTCCATGAAATTAATAATCTGGAAGTTCTAAAGTTTGGGACAAAAATGAAGAAGACGCTAATGCAGCATGAATGTTAAAAAAAATTGTTTTTATTTTCCTTTCCTTAGCAATTAATTTCAACCAAATGTTCTATTTAAAGCCTACAACAAGACTTTTGGTTATTGACAAACAATTGCAGGATGTTTTCAAATGAAACATTATATGAGAAAAAATACACAAGAACAGAATGAGATATAAACAACATGGTAGTAACAATATAAGAAAGTTGAAGAAAATAATGATGAGCTGTTGATTAAGAAATTATAGAATTTAAAAATTATTAAAGATATATAATACAAGTTCAGAAAAGTTCTTCAGTGTGTACTTGCTGTCCTCATCAGTTATCTCAGAAGTAAAAAAAGATACAACATTTAGGTATTTCTAAACTGCTATATTATTTATATCACTAAAAAAAGTTATTAGTATCTTCCATGAGATAGTTTAGCAACACCAAGAACTTGGCAAATAGCCTTTGACAAGATATGACTACTGAACAAAAAAGGTTACAATATATGGTATTTTAACTGCATGTTGAACACAGTATATGCACTAAAAATAATTTGGTGAACTGGAATTATTCACCTTCTTAGACTAAAAAGGAATTTAGTTCATGTTATCTTTTTGCTTACTAATTTATACAGAAAAAAAACTTTAAATATGAAATACAGAAACCTACATGAGTATCTTTTAACAAGAAATAGGGGATAAGAAAGTTTGATAAGATATGCAGCCTCCTCTCCTGTCTAGCTTCCAGAAACACTGCTGCCCTTTATACTCAAAACGTTTTGCTCTGTGTTAGCTTTGAGGCTTCCATCTATTCTCACATATATCTATGCAATATTGTGTTGTTGCATGCAACAACCCTCTACCTTTGATTTTTTTGATTTTTTTTTGCCAAAGCCCAGCATGGTCAGGTGGTTAGGGTGCTTGACTTACACCCTGAGGGTCATTATTTCAAATTTCCATTCCATCGAGAATGCTTGCCCTTTCAGTCTTAGGGGCATTATAATGTGATGTGGATGACCTAGCTGCTTTACCCCGAGTTTTCCACTACTAAGTTAAAGACGACTAGTGCAGGTAGTTCTCATGCAGCTTTGCATGCAATTCCAAACAAACTAAACCCTTTTTGCCAATTTCAGCATTCTGATGTACATGCTATGGATTCTTGCATTCTATTCCATCATTCCTGTATGCTTTTTTGTCTGAGTCATGCTTTTCTCCATAAAACATCTTGAGTGCATGAGAGTGATGGTAGTTTCACTCCTTTTACTCTTTCTTACATTTCTCACCTTTATTCTCATTTAGGTTCCAAATGTTTCCTGTCCTTTTCAAGTGGTCCATTGCAATTTGACTCTCACTTCTTCCTTTTGTGATACCCAATCTCATCTCTTCCATCTTTGGAATCTTTTGCCTGTTTAGCCATGTAATGTATTCTTCATTGGATAGAACTTCCTGTTAACATTTCCAGATGCCTTCCCATTACATCACCAAACTTATACATTGGCTATGCACTTGCATTGTTTGTTGGAGGAGACTGTATTACTGGTATGTGGACAGCCCTTTCCACTTTTGTTGCTCACCATCTCCTTCATCCTGCCATTTCTTCCTCATCAAGCTTCAGACTGCCAACTATTCACTATTCTTCCCATTATCATACCATCTCTGAGTAGATAAATCTTTTTTCTTTTATTAATGTCCTCCTTTAAAAAAGCCTTAAATTAAACTAATAAGGTTTTGTTCAGTGGAGTTTCTTGCCAGGATATATTTAACTAAAACCTGTAAAGTGTAGGGCCATCCCAGCCTAGCAATGTTCCACATTGCTTAAGATATCTTTGCAGTGTTTAATTTCCTAAACAAGGCCAAATCCAAACTGCACCCAGTCATGAATGAAGCAGGCAGGGTATTCCTGTCCATGGGTTTAAAAACATGGTTTCTAGCATGAGTTTTATAAAAATACAATTTATCGTTTCTTTTATCTTTCTAGGGTGAATTCATGACTCAGAAGTAAATCCCTATTTTTAAGTACATATTCGTCGTTTGTTTTTTCTAATTGTGAGTGATTTGTGCAAAATAAATATTTCAAAATTAGAACCAAGAAACGTAAGGTTTAAAATACAAATTATTTGAAAGCTTATAAATTTTCTCCAAGTAAAGAAAGCTATTTTTAAGTGTTAAATGTTCCCATTTGAAATTACCTGTGATATTATGATACAGAAGTATATATTACTTATCGGCAGATGGCATTCCAAATTTTTGTTTTTTTCGTCGATAGCAAATTTTCTTTTATACCATCTTTTGATTTCTGTAACTAAAACCCCACGCTAGTACAGCGGAATGTCTCCGGATTTACAACGCTAAAATCAGCGGTTCGATTCCCCTCGGTGGGCTGAGCAGATAGCCCTTTGTGGCTTTGCTATACAAAACACACACACACACACACACACACTGTAACTGATTTGTGTTTATTATGATTTGCTTATTTGTGTTGGTGAAATTAACTGTATCATATAAAATTTTATTTCTGATTTCGTGTATTTTCACCAAAAATAAAACTGAAAACATAATCTGTGACGTAGTTACTGTGGACCTCATTTGCATCTATTCAAAACTCCTCAGTATTATTCACGCCTAAATTAATTTAGGTTATTATATAGTGAGTTACAAAAAGAGTTAAAAACCCTTATGAATATCGTACGTGCATTACAATTATTCTAGGCTTAACTGTGTATCTTTGGTATATTGTATATAGTTCTATTGATTGTAAAGCGGTTGCAATATAAGTGTAATTGGCAAAACAATTACATTCAGGAAATGTGTGTATTTTTCTTACAGCAAAGCTAAATTGGGCTATTTACCGAGCTCACTGAGAGTAATGGAACCCTTGATTTTAGTGTTATAAAGCCGTAGACTTACCGCTGTACTGACGAGGGCTTCAGAAAATGATTTTGTATCTTAAAGAAAATTGAAACCTAAATTTTCTCATTAGCCTAATCACTTAAGGATATCTGTATTCGATTCGGTCAGTGAATCCTGATCTATTATACTAAGTGGAACAAAAAACATATCAAAAATAAAAAATAAAGCGACATTTTTATACTTGCAGCAGTTCTTTACTAACAGACAAAATATGATTTATTCTGTGTTGAAAATAGTAACTCCTTTTGGAGACATGTTTTTTATTCACGAACAGTGTTTTGAAATATTTCGGATCGTTGTGTATTTATATTAAGGTAATCATTTCAACAACAGCTTGATATCCCATGAAGCTTACCATATTAAACATGACATTCTAGCAATGTGTAATTAATTTTCACTGGAGAAAAAGGTGCGAGAAAGCCACTGAATTTTCTTAAGCAATGTTTTATTAGTTTTTACAATAATTGAACAGAAGAGATAAATACAACAATATCAACAACAACACTGTTAGATCACAGAGTCCAAATGAGAGACCAGAAGTCCCTGATGTTGAAGAGTCAGCGGAAGAGGAAGAATGAGATAATAGTCAAAGACCCACAGAGGTCACTGGGATGGAAAGAAGAAAAGATGTCCGCTGAGGGACGTGAAGTTCCAACTTGATTTGTCAGACCATTCACATCTATAGAAAACAAACACATACAAATAAATCAGAAAATTTAACAGATCCTTTGTATTCGGTCAAATGTTTAAACACTTTTTAAACGAAACAAAAAAATGAATTTTTAATCATTTACCAAATTTTATGTTATCCGTTGTTTCCAAAGCTGAGCATAAAAACTAATACATAACTGACGTCATCCTATGAAGTGGATTGATTCCGTTTTTGGTAGAAAAGGTCCGGGAACGTACAGGTAGCCACTTCCATAGATGCCACCAACTTGGCCGTAAGCTGCGGACAGTTTTTCGTAAGCACCGTAGCCGTGGGCAGCAGACATACATAAAGTAACTCATTAACGTGATTTGAATTATTGTGCAAAATATCTTACAACTAAGGAACTTTCTGATTTGACAGTTGATGTTTTGAAGTAGTTATACAACGGGCTATGAATTTTGTCAACCATGAGAAATCTAACCCCGATTTTTAGCAGTGTAATTCCGTAAGGTTACTGGTGATCCACGTCCACTGGAGGACCTGACACAGAGGCATTTTGTTAGATACTTAATGAAAACCTTAATACTTTGTGTTCAAATGTACTAACTTTTCATGCGATACCTTGTATTAAAACACACGAAAAGCGAAGTAATAAAAGCATCTTACTTTCCTTTATTTTTGCACAAAATAAAAATATATGAAAAAACAAATATTAAATTGCTTAGAAGAGCTATAATTATTATTAGGAACATTAATATTTCCTATTATGTGAATAATTTTAAAAAATCTTATTTCTGTTATCATAGTGTTTGTTTGCTTAAAGTATTAAGATTAACGATATGTTATCAATATTGTTCCTTCTGGAGGGATCGCACCTCGAATTTTAATGTTAAAAGATTTCAAGAAGCTCATATAAGTTTAGAAAAATATAAATATTTCGTACATGAATGTTATGATTTCAAGGATTTTCTGCGAACATTAACATCATGAAAGATACGATAGCTGATGAGAACCTAAACGATTTAATTCGTACGTTATACTCTTTCTATTTTTTCAAGTGCATCAAAAATAGAAAGGAAATAATAAATGCTGAAATCAAAAATGTAGGTGGCAGTAAACCCTAGTCTCTTTCTATGAAGGTGTAGCAGTTCAGATAATGTTGAATAATCTAGCAGTCAAGATAATAAAAATTGTAAGTTTTCTTGTTTTGGAATTTCGCACAAAGTTACTCGAGGGCTATCTGTGCTAGCCCTCCCTAAGTTAGCAGTGTAAGACTAGAGGGAAGGCAGCTAGTCATCACCACCCACCGCCAACTCTTGGGCTACTCTTTTACCAACGAAAAGTGGGATTGACCATTACATTATAACGCCCCCACGGCTGGGAGGGCGAGCATGTTTGGCGCGACTCCGGCGCGAACCCGCGACCCTCAGATTACGAAGCGCACGCCTTAACGCGCTAGGCCATGCCAGGCCTATAAATTTTTTATAAATTGTATATTTGAATATATTTTACTCTCTAATTTTTCATCTTTTTATGTCTAGTAATTGAGCTTCTCTTTTTTGTGCATTTTTTTCGCATTCCTTCAAATTAGAACTTTAATAAGATTAAAATAAGAGTTTGTTTGTTTTTTTGGAATTTCGCACAAAGCTACTCGAGAGCTATCTGTGCTAGCCGTCCCTAATTTTGCAGTGTAAGACTAGAGGGAAGGCAGTTAGTCATCACCACCCACCGCCAACTCTTGGGCTACTCTTTTACCAACGAATAGTGGGATTGACCGTCACATTATACACCCCCACGGCTGGGAGGGTGAGCATGTTTAGCGCGACGCGGGTCCGAACCCGCGACCCTCGGATTACGAGTCACACGCCTTACGCGCTCGGCCATGCCAGGCCCTAAAATAAGAGTGAAAATTACTTTAAAATAAATTTTTGTTATTCACATCTTCTGTGATGAATTCCAAAATAAATCAGTTACGAGGTATGTGATTAAAACGTTGCACTTAAACAGAACTTTCGTCACCTTTCATAGGCTTAAGAAGCCTCAAAGCTTTGACATTAGTAGACAAAGTTGTTGTATTTGCTCAAATAACACAACTACATCTCAGAAAAAAAAAATACAGTTTTAGCCATAAGACATGAAAATATCTTAAGGAATATAATTTTACTATAAAATTCTTGCCATGACCATATTACTTTTGATCGAGAATACATGTTAATGTCTTCAGTTAGGCGAGTCATAAATGACATGTAGAACAAATGTGTAATGCGACTACAGTGAGGCGACGGTTAGAACACGCCATTGGATGTTTGTTTTGATGCCATCAGGAGGAAGTTCAAGTGTCTTAGAATGTTTTGTCGTCATTATGTACACATGGAACTGAAACACAGAGTAAGCTGACGTAGTAAACAGCTGTAACTAAAACACAGAATAAGCTGACGTTTCAACCAGCTATAACTGAAACATAGAATAAGCTGACGTGGTAGACATCTATGACTGAAACATAAAGTAAGTTAACGTAGTAAACAGCTGTAACTGACACAAAGAGTAAGCTGACGTGATAAACAGCTATTACTGAAACATGGGGTAAGTTGACGTAAGAAACAGCTATAACTGAAACTGAAAATAAGTTGGTGTTGTAGACAGCTATGACTAAGACATAGAGTAAGCTGACGTAATAAACAGGTATGACTAAAATACAGAGTTAGCTGACGTTTTAAAAGCTATAACTGAAACATAGAATAAGTTGATGTGGTAGACAGCTATGACTAAAACATAGAGTAAGGTAACGTGGTAAACAGCTGTAACTGACACATAGAGTAAGCTGACGTGGTAAACAGCTATAACTGAAACACAGAATAAGTTGATGTGGTAAGCAGCTGTAACTGAAACAGAGAATATGTTGATGTGGTAGACAGCTATGACAAGGGGCGTAGATTTTTTACACCCGATGGGGGGGGATGATTTTTGCAACCACTTATGCGGACTGTTCAATTTGCAAATTGGTAATCTCTAATTACGTGAACCTGAAAGCTGTAAACATGCAGTCACAGAGTAATTTTGTTGCTTGTTTGTTTTTGAATTTCGCACAAAGATACTCGAGGGCTATCTGTGCTAGCCGTCCCTATTTTAACAGTGTAAGACTAGAGGGAAGGCAGCTAGTCATCACCACCCACCGCCAACTCTTGGGCTACTGTTTTACCAACGAATAGTAGGATTGACCGTCACATTATAATGTCCCCACGGCTGAAAGGGCGAGCATGTTTGGCGCGACCGGGATGCGAACCCGCGACCCTCAGATTACGAGTCGCACGCCTTAACACGCTTGGCCATGTCAGGCCCTAATCTTGTTGCCACGATACTTCAAGGTTTCCATGTAGGCTTGTATAAGTGAGGTGTTGTGAAAAGTTTTCAAAATGTTAATAGAATAAAGACAAGTGTGTCACAAATTAACTGCCACATGAATTTATTCCTGCACACTGCACAGTATGAAAGATGACCATCATACTTGACAAGGTTACTAATAACTTTCATTGCATGAATTATGTTTTCAAATATTAGTAAAATTAGTAATTACCCTTGATAAGTTTATATCTACTGAAAACTGTTGATGTTGTTTGATAAAAATAATTAAAATGTCTTTGCGAACTCTTGAAAATTACACATGAATACAATGTACCAGATAATTATTCATACTTTTCAATGAAGTAAGATTCATTTAGTCTTCTAGTCTACATGTTTCCAAACGTAGACCTCCTTTGTGATGATCTGTTTATGAATTCTTTCATAAGCTCTTCTATATTTATCTTGTCGACCTCATCTTTGTGGATGATGTGACTTTCCACACTGTATCTGTGGAGAGTCAGATTTTACATCACTGTACAAACGTGTTTCACAACTATTTGGTGGTTCATGATGTGCAATAGTTGCACAAGCATTTTCACACTCGTCCTCTGATGAACATGGTATTTCCTCTGTATGGCAAGTTTCTATTCCTTTGCTTGAAGTTGTTGGATTATCTGCATCTGCATTGTCACTTGCAGTACTAGTAACTGGCTTGCCGAACTGTCTAATATAGGAAAGTTTCAGACGCCTGCTTGTTATAATTGGAAACTGCTTCCCAGATGATTCAACAGGCTGAAATACAGTCTTTATTGAAAAACTCTTACGTACAACGAACGAAGATAGAACATAATGGAAGTAGGACTGAACTGTACAATGTATTTAAGTCAAACACGCGAGCCTCACAGTGACTACCGAGCCGACTGACCGCCTGGGCATCGCTGGGACAATAATGTGTGCAAGTTACAACATAAGTAATTGCAAGTTTCTCGAAAAAATACTTAAACAGTCACAAATATACTATATTCCTGTTACAGCTCATCAAAAGGTAAACACGTTGTGATATAATGTCTATAAGCACGTCTATTAAATAAAAACACCTAAACAAAAACTAGCAATACAATTCGAGTAGAGGCTTCAGGCCGTTGAAATCGCTCCTTTTGCGTTCTAATTATACAATAAAATACAATATTCTCACGATCTATAATAAGAGAATATATTGTTCTTTTACCACAAAGCACCAGCATTTTATTAGAGGGCGGTGATAATCTGAAATTTCATGGATTAATGAGGGCCACAAACACAGGTCTAATGAGCCCTGTTGTAAGATCGAGGCTCAGACTAAAGGAAGCGGAGGGGTGATGTAGGGCGCGTCTGGATCCGAGCAGCATGAACCTGTCGTTAACTGTGCACAAAACGTACACTATGGTCAGCGCTTCGGCAGCTAAGGAAAGTAAGGCGTTCGACAATAAAACCGGATAGACATGCATAAGAACAAATGGCGAAAGAAAACTGCATAATATACACATAAGATTGATGCAGCTACAAGCTACAAGTCGCCTGCCAGATCTAGATCACAGGAGTTTACGCTTGGGAGTAATATTTTCGAATTTCATGCTCTGTTCAATCTGTTGTGATGAAAATTTTACTTAACCTTATAATACGTATAAGACGTAGGTAGATTCTGTGAGAGTGCTTGCAAGCCTTGCATGTATCATTAGGCCTATTGACTGATACTTACGAATTATCGCTTAGATCGAAAAGCTTAGAAGCACGCCTATATTAAAGATGTACATTTCTACTACTGAAAAAGCCTACATCTAGGCTTAATTATGTAATTCAATTGCTAAGAGCACGAGAATCACAAGAACAAACACACAATTCGTAGGCCTGTGATGCAATAAAACAATTCAACAGATCAAACTGTAGGGGGGTATGATTGTATGCACCATACCCCCACCTAAAATGAAGGGAATGTATCCCCTATCCCCCCAGGATCTACGTCCCTGGCTATGACTAAGACATAGAGTAAGCTGACGTACGGATACGACAGAAAGTGTTCATACCCCTGCGTCGTGTGTATTTTGTCCTCATAACTTAAAAAGTATCACGATTAGGATAATGAAAGTAGGGTATATTATAAATATTATACTAACACATATCTACATCAATTTTTATGTAAATTAAATGACAAACAATTATTTTGACCTCCTTTGTTTACAGACTGCTACATATGCTAAATTTTTAGGATTAACTTATTATTATTAGCGTGGATACAGCATACAAACAATATCCTGATTAGAATATGGAAAAGAGCAAATTATGCAAGAAGTCTTTCAGGCAAAAATCAAGGAATATCACTTGATAATATAATAAAAATGTACAAAATATACATTAGACCTATAATTGAATACGCATCTCCTGTCTGGATAAACATAATACAAAAACGATAACAGAAACTACAAAAAATACAAAATTCAATCTTAGCTTCAGCCTATAAAGTAGCACATTATCCATATTTGTGCACAAGTATGCAAACATAGAGACAATATCTGAAAGACTCTTGCACAATGCACTAAATTATTTTAATAATAATTGGCATAAAAAAATGACTTAATGTGTGATCTCGTAAGTACCTCTCTCCTATAAATATATATTTAAGAAATATAAATCAAGCTGGCCACCAGACACTTAAAACTACTTTTATTTTATTTTTATTATTATTTTAATTTTTCCGATAAATATATATGAGAAAAGGAAATATATATATATATATAAGTGAAAAAAGAATAAAAATATTGAAAATAAAAAATAAAAATGGAATAGAAGTACAAAAAATTAAAAATGGATAAAGAAAAAAAGGGCAAATCAAGATAATACATGGTCATTGCCCTGAAAAGGGCCGGAGTTCTGTGGAATATTCTGGCCCAAAATCTACAACAAATTCTTACTTGTAGCCGACATGAAAGTTAAGAATGGAGGAAGAGGTTTTGTGCACCTGACCCTCCTGGGTATTCAAAAATTAAACATACCCAAATACCCACAAAGAAGAATCGAAACAAGAAACTTTATAACTAACGTTGGAAAAATATTTTACCAGAAAAAAAAGGTTTCAAAATTTTAATTTCGACAAGTTGCTCAGTGTATTCTGTGTTAAAACCATGATTAATATATGTTCTTCTGGTGGATCAGCTGTAAATCTGAAGGGTTATATAGCTCAAAATCTGGTTTTCGATTAATATGGTGGACACAGCACAGATAACAATTGGATTATTTGGTTTAATATAGATTTTTCTTGGCGAACTAATAATGAAATAGTTCGTTATTGTTGGTCGTTTACTCTCTGAGTTTCAAGGGGAGGGGTTACAAAGTGTTATGAAAATTACCCAAACACGATGTAGTTTTGAGGGACGCACTAACCGAATCTAGTATCAGTGTTTCTTCTATCTACCCTCTCTCCCCCACATCCTGTGTACATCAAGTTTGAAACTGTGTTTATATTCTCACTCAGAAGCTATTGAAACGAAATATACCTTACGTGCACAGATACCAATGCCACGGTTTGATACCCAAAAGGTTTAGTTTTTTGTATACTAACCCTACTTAAGGTTAAATGTAAAATAATTAGATATCATAGGGAAGCTTAATTAACACGTTAGAGTCTCTGTGAATCATGAAAGGTCCTCAACCCCACAGATATTTTGTGCTAGTTACATCTAACATAGGTGTGAGTTTACTTTAAAAATGAAGAATAAATTTCTCAAGCTTAAAAGAAAGTGTTTAGTTATTGTACAATTATATGAGAATATAAAGTATCTTCAATAAAAGTTGTGACTGTATTATTCAGTCGCAGAAAGATGCTCGTTCTTTCAAAGAAGCCTTGGCTTATTATTAAAGAAAAACAAGGATTAAGTGTCTAGTGCAAGGTGGCCAGCTAGTGTTACATTCCTTAAATACATGTTAAAAGGGGAGAGGTATTTAGGACTATTTACATCATGTACGTGGTATCTGTCGAGATCACAGATTAAGTTATTCTTATGCCAGTTCTTATTGAAATATTTTAGAGAATTATGCAAGAGTCTTTCAGATATTGTGTCTATGTTCGCATACTTGTGCATGAATGTGGATGAAGTGCTACGTGGTGCTTTATATGCCGAAGTTAGAACTGAATTTTGTATTCGTTGAAGTTTATGTAAATGTGTGGGTGCTATGTTAATTCGTGCAGGAGATGCATATTCTATTATGGGTCTACTGTACGTTTTGTAGATTTTAATTATGTTGTCTGGTGATGTTCCTTGGTTTTTACCTGAAAGACTTCTTGCATAATTTGCTCTTTTCCAGATTTGTATCAGTATATTTTTAATATGCGGTAACTACGTTAATTTTCAATCGTAAGTTAGACCGAAAAACTTAGCAGAAGTAGCAGTCAGTAAAAGTGATCCATTCATGTAGAGCTTTGGTGGATCTTTCTTCAGTTTATTGAGTCTGCTGAATAATATCACTTGAGTTTTCGGAATATTGATTTTAATTCTGTATTTCTGGCAGTATTCTTCGATGTTATTTAGAACTGGTTGTAGGTTCGTTGCTGCAGTTGAAGGAGTGGGGGCACTTTTCCAGACTGCTACATCGTCAGCAAACTGTGATGCAAAACCTAAATTTGGGTCCGACAGAGGCATATTACTCGCATACATGATAAATAATATAGGCCTAACAACCCCTCCCTGCGGGACTCCTGCTTCTGGTGAAAAGACCCTGAGTGGGCCCCATTCACATTTACTTTGCACTTTCGGTTTTCCAGAAAGTTGGACAACCAACGAATAAATTCCTGGGGTAAAACCATTTCATGTAACCTATGACGTAAACCATTATGCCACACTGTGTCAAAAACTTTCTCAATATCGAGAAAGCAAGCTACAGTGCATTCATTTTTATTAAAGCTGTCAGTAATTGATTCTGTAAGTCGAATCAGGTGGTTTGAAGTTTGGCGGTATTTTCGAAATCCGTTTTGAATTTCGGGTAATTTTGAATTTGGAGATTCTGCGCTTGGACAGGGTAAAGGAAGGACATACCTCTGAAAGGCTCTAGATTTCTACGTGTTATATTTTGCTTCATATTTTGTTAGTGTTTTTACTTTTCACTTCGAATTTTAGTTTTACGCCAGTAGACAGAAGACCTTATTTGAATTGGCCCAAGACAGGAAATACCCCTTCGCTAAACAACGAGGCGACATGCCGGTCGGGGAGTCGGAGACCAGGGAAAGCGATGTAGCGTCTGAGACTGAGGGAGCAAGCCCGTCTGTTTCAGGGACAAAAAGTAAGTCTAGTGACTGTGGCCAAACAGATAATGATAATTTAAAATTAAAATCTTTAATGTTCATAGCCGAAAAAGAACTAAAAGCTAAGTTAACGCCGGTTAAAGAAAATACTGTAAGGACTCGAAAAAAACGAAAACTAGTAAAAGATATTATGATTTCAGCATGTGAAGACAATGTACCTAAGACTACGGTTATAGACTTTAATATGCCAAAAACTAGCAGTACTAGCAACCCAAACCCCACCCTGGATATTCAAAACAAACATGTTCAGACAAAGACGAAGTTCTTTCTGACGACGAAGGCTTCACGCTTGTGCAGACTCGAAGTCAGAAAAACAAATTAAACAAAGAACAACCACCACAGACACACATACACAAATCGCACCAAAATCACCTAAGCACGCAGTTATAATCCAAGGAGTTCCTGGTAGTTACAACCAACCACAATTGGCCAAAGAAATATACAGGTGCAAACCTAATACAAAGATTACTAATATTAAGCGTCTGCCCAGAGGCGGTGTTCTGGTTCAAGGACAGGAACCCGCTGACTTAAACAGTCTACTAAAAGCTTGGCCTGCAGACGCATTCAAAACAGGAAGCATTACAATACACCTACCAGGAACTAAACCCACACCGAAATCTTTTGTGATACGAGGTGTACATAATTCAATAGACATAGAAGACGTTAAGGAAGAGTTAAGTACACAAAACATAAAACACATTTCAGTTGAGCGTATAATTTCAAATATTACTAAAAGACCCACAAACCTAATCAAAGTAGTCACAGACAACAGCCAGGATATTACACAATTCATAAATAATGGTATCACTATGTGGTATCATAAGTACACAGTGGAACAAACAAAAACACCAGCAGTGGTTGTCACACAGTGCTACCAATGCCAAAGGTTTGGACATGTAGCAGCAGCATGCCAAGCAAATGCGCGTTGTGTGGGCTGTGGGAGAATCACCACATTACACATTGTACAAAACAGAACCCCAAACCCAAATGCTGCAATTGTGGGGAAGAACACACGGCAAATTATAAAGGTTGCCAGAAATATAAATCCATAAAAACACACTTATACGAAATTAAAAATCCCAACATGAACAAGCCGCCACCACCACGAACAATTAAGGAACCCACACCTACCACTCCAGCACCACAAAGTACAACTACACAGACAAACACATACGCTGCAGTGGTTAAAATTCATCATCCCGACAGGAAAACCATTACCAAGTGAAGAGGAAATACAAAACCACCTAAAAATACACAACCAACAACAATTGAAACAACATTGACATCTGCCATAACTTCCACCTTCTCGGAAATAATGGCAGAATATACAAATCCCACAAACACCAACAGTCTCACAGACATAATTGTTAAAATCATATTGAAAAACATACACAAGTTCTTGCCGCAAATTTTAACCTCCATCATAAACTCTACTAGACATGGATAACTTCACAGTTCTACACATCAATATCCAGGGTGCTCTTGCTTCCAAGAAACATGAGATTGAAGATACAACAAGCTCCATAAAACCTGATGTAATCATAATTAGTGAAACTCTTCTGTATAACTACCATAGATTTAAATTAAACGGCTACTCTACTATTAGACATGACAGGAAGGATAATAGAGATCCAAACAGAGGTCTTTTATTATTGTATAAGACTGAACTTATAGTTCAGGAACTTACTATCCCTTCCAGTAATGAATCTATAGTTATAAATGTAAAAACGCAAAATCAGACAGACGTTACTGTGGCGGGCATCTACTGCCCGCCTAGTACAGTTATAGATGTAAATCTATTGAATATATTGTATAATAGCAACTGTAATCTTATTATTATCGGCGACCTAAACAGTAAACATATAGCATTCAACTGTCGTTGCTCAAACGCAAATGGCAAATTACTTTATCAATTTCTGGACGAATCAAACATGACTTTATTAAACGATGCAACACCGACACATATCTCGTACGCACATGGCACCAGTGAAATACTGGACTTATGCCTGTGTTCGTCAAATATGAGTCGCAAATTCGTAAATTTTCATGTTGGTCACGATATAGATAGTGATCACCTTCCAGTTTGGTGTATCTTCAATCTCACCCCCCACTTAAATAAAATCATAGTGAGAGACCAACTGAACTACAAAAAAGCTAATTGGCCAGTTTTCCAAACTATATTAAATGAAACCTTACCTCCAGAAGTACTACATATTGCCGCGGACGCATCAGATATAGATGCATACTGTCATATCATCTCTGAGTGTCTAAAACATGCAGCCAACAGTTCGATACCGAAACAAAACACTTCACAACAACTCATTCATGGCAACCACATAAAGATATAATACACTTAATTAAAACAGACGTATACTCCGCAGACAGTACATTCAAAATCGCAACCCCACACTTAAAACTCAGATAAACACAATAAGAAATAAAATACGAAACTTAATCAGACAACAGAAACAAGAAAACTGGGACACCTTCTGTTCCGATCTAAATCATAAAACTGATCCTAAACAATTCTGGACACATTTGAAAAGATTTACAAACACAGGAACAACAAACACAGTATATCCACCACTGGAACTGGATGGAGAAACAGCATACACTAACACAGAAAAAGCCGAGATATTTAAAAACACCTAGAAAACACGTTCAAAACACATCATGAACCAGACATGAACAGATACTTTTATAATACAGTCACAAACTTTATTGACCAAAACAGAAGCATTTTACACCTAAATTTCCAGTCAACAATTTTACACACCAAGAAAAAAAAAAGACTGGAGCACTCATCAACTGGTAAAACATATCACTGTTACAGAAGTAGTAACTGCTATTAAAAACACAAAAAACAAAGCTCCTGGAGAAGATGGTATTCAAGCTATCCTCCTAAAACAAGGCACTCAGAGATTATATGAACACCTAACAGCGTTATTTAATCTCTCACTATCAGCTGGATATATCCCCGTTTCTTGGAAGGAAGCAATAGTATTAATGTTCCAGAAAGAAGGAAAGTCAGCGAATAAACCAAACAACTACCGCCCGATTAGCTTAACCAGTTGTATTGGCAAAGTATTAGAGAGGATAATTAGTAATCGTCTGTCAGTTTACTTAGAAGAAAATTCAAAATTACCAGAAATTCAAAACGGATTTCGAAAAACCGCCAAACTACAGACCACCTGATTCGACTTACAGAATCAATTACCGACAGCTTCAACAAAAAGAATGCACTGTAGCTTGCTTTCTCGACATTGAGAAAGCATTTGACACAGTGTGGCATAACGGCTTAAGACATAGATTGCTTGAAATGGCATTACCCCAGGAAACTATTCGCTGGCTGTCCAACTTCCTGGATAACAGAATGTGTAAAGTAAATGTAAATGGGGCCCACTCAGGGTCCTTTTCACCCGAAGCAGGAGTCCCGCAGGGAGGGGTTGTTAGCCCTATATTATTTATCATGTACGTGAGTAATATGCCTCTGTCGGACCTAAATTTAGGTTATGCATCACAGTTCGCTGACGATGTAGCAGTCTGGAAAAGTGCCCCCACTCCGTCAATAGCAGCAACGAACCTACAACCAGTCCTAAATAACATCGAAGAATACTGCCAGAAATACAGAATCAAAATTAATATTCCAAAAACCCAAGTCATAGTATTCAGCAGACTGAATAAGCTGAAAAAAGATCCACCAAAACTCTATATGAATGGATCACTTTTACTGACTGCTACTTCTGCTAAATTTCTAGGTCTAACCTATGACTCAAAATTAACGTGGCTACCACATATTAAAAATGTACTGATACGAATCTGGAAAAGAGCAAACTATGCAAGAAGTCTTTCAGGTAAAATCCAAGGAACATCACCAGACAACATACTTAAAATCTACAAAACGTACATTAGACCAACAATAGAATATGCATCACCTGCCTGGATTAACATAGCACCCACACATGTACAGAAACTTCAACGTATACAAAATTCTGTACTAACTTCAGCATACAAAGTACCACGTAGCACCTCAACCACATTCATGCACAAGTATGCAAACATAGATACAATAGCTGAAAGACTCTTGCATAATTCTCTAAAATATTTCAATAAGAATTGGCACAAAATGACTTAATGTGTGATCTCGACAGATATCACGTACATGATGTAAATGGTACTAAATACCTCTCCCTTTAACATATATTTAAGAAATGTAACACAAGCTGGCCACTATGCACTAGACACTTAGTCCTTGTTTATTTTTATTTTTATAATTATTATTTTCTTTTTTTAATCATTATTATTATTTTTATTTTCTTCTCTTTTTGAATTATTATTCAAGTATTGAATAATAATAATTATTATTACTTTCTTTTCTGTGTGAGTGTTTGTGTTACTACAAGTAGTAGTAGCATTCTCTCAATCGAGAAAAAGGAGAAAAATACAAAAAAAAATATATATATATATGAAAATACAAAAAAAAAAAATTAAATGGAAAAAAAAAAACTCCTTGTTCGTCCATGCATGGACTGAGCCCTGAAATGGACCTGAGTATGATGTTATACTTTTACTCTGGCCCAAAGCTTTAAAAAAAACAAAAAAAAAAAAACCCTAAAGACAGACGCTATAATCGTTCGGGAGGGAGGAAGAGGTCAAATGTACCTGACCCTCCTGGGTATTTAACAACATCAATACCCAAATACCCACACAGTCAAACTTCTAATTTTGAATTTTCTTTTAAGTATACTGAGAGCTGACTGTGCATACGTCTGTGTCACTAAAGCGAATTTAATGGGAACAAATTGTAACACGTATTTATGCAGCAGTAGGTACGTTATAAAAGTGACTGTCAAATAACGTTATTCAGTTAGAGTAGTCAATAGAGTATTGTTGACTGGCTTTTACTGTCCCTTCACTCTGTCATTTCGAAATTAGGAACGGTAAGAAAACACAGCCCCTGAGCAGCTTTAGGGAAAATTCAATAAGTAACAAATGTAGAAACTTGACTCTTCCGGTCAACAGGAGGTCGAGTGTACTTCCGCTAATGTTTATTTTTTAAGATTTTATTGTTAACAGTTCATTAATGATGTGCTTGCATATATTAAAACTTACAAAAACAAATTTAAAAATACATCAGGCTGCGGTTGAAAATTTCGAGAACCACTGCATGCGTAAAGTTACAAGAACGTGGCTAAAACTGCTTTATTTGCGAGTATCAAGTGATAGTTTTTAACCCCAAGTTTATTAAAGCTGTTAAAGTCGCCAGATTTAAGTGACATTCTCGATACGCTGGTCTCATCAACGTTCCGAACGTCTCCAGGAACGAACATAGTTTCCGTTCTGCTTCCAGTCGGAGTTCTGGATTTTAGTACATCCCACAAAGAACTTCATCTAAACCACTTGACGAAGAGTTGTTGGTGATAATAACGTTCTTTTACCTCATTAAAGTTATAACTATTAAAAGACAATAAGTGAAGAGAGAACACTACATATGTGAAAAAGTGTAAATTTAAAGAGATTAACTTTTGTAAGAAAACCCAATCTGGTCAGTTTCAACACTAGGAAAATCGTGAAAAACACAGCAACGTCGAAAGCTGTTTATACCTCTGTTTGGGACTTGTAAGAAAAATTATATGTGTACCAAATCTCAGTTACGTTGGCCGAAATACGGCGGAATAATCGTCAAACAGTCCTAAAATTATGTTCTTTGTGGCATTTTGACTCTCTACAATTATTATTTTTTAATTAAGCAGAAAGCTACACAATGGGCTTTCTGTGTTCTGCCCACCACGGGTATCGAAATCCGTTTTTCAGCGTTGTAAGTCCGCAGCCATACCGCTGAGCAACTTACAATTAATAAAATAGGTAAGTCCACCATTTGTGTTTGTAACTATGTGGAACCTGTAGAAAAGTATTATTGTGTCAAATCTTATGAAAAACTTGTCAAAAGTGCTCCCTGATACAACACTAGGTCTGGGGATTTACAATGCTGAACCACACAAACTTGTCAAAATACTTCCGAGTAACTGAACAAAAACTGCATATTTTAGCTCTAATCTCTTAAAAAAAAGACTCAAAATTGAAAACCCAATTTTTTTATTTATATCAATGAATTGGACGCACCAAAATTTATATTTTTTGCAAATCTTTATTTTTAGTGTTTTAAATATGATCGCAAACGAGTCTAAAATGCACATTTTTAGGTTGTTTGACCTTGGATCCCTTAAAATCCTTAAAAGGCCTAAAGGAAATTGAAAAAGGTGTCTGGGCGTATTGGACTACAGTATTACCTTACAAAGTTTACGTGAAGAAATATGTTTGGGTGTGTTTTCTACGTGAATGAAGATAATTTTCAACAGAAAAACAACAAAAAATATTGAAAAGTTATGCTGTCAGTCTTTATTGTTAGCAAAAAAACATTAATCAATCAAGGGTGGAAGGAAAGTGCAGTGATTGCTCAAAATAATACCATAATTTACACCTAGAAGGAGTCCCCCGTTGGTACAGCGGTAAGTCTGAGGATTAACAACGCTGATATCAGGGGTTCGATTCACCTCAGTGGACTCAGCAGATAGCCCTATATGTCTTTGCTAAAAGAAAACACATACACCTGAAAGGAAGCATTGAGTTTTGAAAATAAACCATAGATAGCTTTCGAGTAAAAACAATTGGCACTGTTTACTCCATTAACGCTGGTGCAATTTTCTTCGGCCGACCACTTGAAATTCTTGTTCCGTATCCTTCAGGGTCTTTTAAGAAATTTGCAACAGCAGTTTTACTACGTCCAATCTAACCACAATGTCACGTATGAGAGACCTTGCTTTTGCAGCTCGACAATTCTGCCACGTTCAAACTCTGTCAACTTTCTAGCCTTTGCCATGTTTTTACCCAATGTAACACAGGAGTTGTCAGTGGGAGATAGATGTTGACAATGCTAATTCTTGAACACAAATGACTAAATTTCATTATGTATTTACCGATTAATGCTTCGTTTGGTATGAGGTTTGTCACATTGACTGACCAATGACTTGTGTTGATTTAAATATTGTTTACAAAACAGTAGTTAAAAAAAGTAAATTTAAAACACAATTGGGTTGAAATAACATCTTCAGATACCACAGGTCTACTGAGTTACCCTAGATATCATAATACTCATTTTAGTTTCTGTGACTCAGCAGTAAAGACTAGATTGGAAAAGTTTACTTATCACACAATATTTTATTAAGGCTTGTTTCACTGTGTTTGTGTCATCAACACTAGGAGTACAAGACATATTCAAGATGAGGGGCTAGTACGATCTGAGATTTTGTCTCTAGTATATACAGTGGAACTTGTTGGTTAAAGTAATTAGGAAGCTTAGATTGTGAATTAACACTGATGTGTGTTATATTTTTGTTCATTTTCATCTAGTGTAAAAATACTTTCTCCAGTAATTAGAACTCTACTTTTTTAAAACACAGAAACAAAACTGATAATGAATAGTAGACATGGCAACAGTTGTAAACATCTTCAATGAATGTTTTGGAATTACACATGTTCTATCTTCAACACATAACATATTAATGAATTAAAAAATGTTTAGTATAAATACCAACATAAATATACAATAAACATTGTTTTAAACTCAATTTACAGAGAGAAAATACAAGTGGGAATCAATTTCAACACCAACTTAAGTTTGAATTTTCATTCAATGTATTTTTGAAAAATCTGAGTAAATAGGTAGTGATGATGATGTTTCATTGTAGAACGTACAGGAAAGTTAGTTGGAGTTTGAATTTTAACCACAGTTCTATTAAAAACTTTCATATGTTCCAAGGTGTATTTTAAAGTGACAAGAAGTTTTGCCTGTGTTTTACATGTATCATCTCTGTTGCTAGTGGTAGAACAAATATGATTTCAGGTTATGTCTAAAGAAATATTGAATATAAATGTAAATATGTTATAATTTCAAATGTTTCAAGAACCAATTCAGTCATTTAAAATATCAGATTAAACATCACAGAACTTTATCACTTTATTTGATTGTGTAGTTTAAAATGTTTATAAGATTATACTAACAATGTACCCATAATTGTAAAGTATGAACTCTGTACAGTCATTAAAAACCATGCCAACAACTTAAGTGTTTTTTTTTTTTTTCAGTTATAACAACTAACCTATTATTAGGCTGTATGTATATGGAATCTCTAGCTAAACTCAAATATATGTGTATGTATTTATTATAAATGGAGAAAACTAACCTTTATCAAAAAACTTTAATGCCAGTCAACACTAGTAGTTTAATTGTTTTCATTCAACTACTAAATCATGAAGATTCACAATTTAAGATTCCCAGTCACTACTTCTAGGCTATGAA
This sequence comes from Tachypleus tridentatus, assembly GCF_004210375.1. Lineage (NCBI taxonomy): Eukaryota > Metazoa > Arthropoda > Merostomata > Xiphosura > Limulidae > Tachypleus > Tachypleus tridentatus. The sequence goes on along the minus strand of NC_134833.1, from coordinate 44,097,554 downwards.
TAGGTAGTTATGGAAACCAGTTATGGATCAGTTAGAACCTAGTAAATTGACATATGTAGTACAGGATGAACAACAACTAAGGATCAGTTAGAACATGGTAGATTTAGATATGAAGTGCAGAATGAACAACAACTAAGGATCAGTTAGAACATGGTAGATTTAGATATGAAGTACAGAATGAACAACAACTAAGGATCAATTAGAACATGGTAGATTTAGATATGAAGTACAGAATGAACAACAACTAAGTATCAGTTAGAACAATGGTAGATTGAGATATGAAGTACAGAATGAACAACAACTAAGGATCAGTTAGAACATGGTAGATTTAGATATGAAGTGCAGAATGAACAACAACTAAGGATCAGTAAGAACATGGTAGATTTAGATATGAAGTACAGAATGAACAACAACTAAGGATCAGTTAGAACATGGTAGATTTAGATATGAAGTACAGAATGAACAACAACTAAGGATCAGTTAGAACATGGTAGATTTAGATATGAAGTACAGAATGAACAACAACTAAGTATCAGTTAGAACAATGGTAGATTGAGATATGAAGTACAGAATGAACAACAAACAAGGATCATTTAGAACATGGTAGATTTAGATATGAAGTGCAGAATGAACAACAACTAAGGATCAGTTAGAACATGGTAGATTTAGATATGTAGTACAGGATGAACAACAACTAAGGATCAGTTAGAACATGGTAGATTTAGATATGTAGTACAGGATGAACAACAACTAAGGATCAGTTAGAACATGGTAGATTTAGATATGTAGTACAGGATGAACAACAACTAAGGATCAGTTAGAACATGGTAGATTTAGATATGAAGTACAGGATGAACAACAACTAAGGATCAGTTAGAACATGGTAGATTTAGATATGAAGTACAGAATGAACAACAACTTAGGATCAGTTAGAACATGGTAGATTTAGATATGAAGTACAGAATGAACAACAACTAAGGATCAGTTAGAACATGGTAGATTTAGATATGAAGTACAGAATGAACAACAACTAAGGATCAGTTAGAACATGGTAGATTTAGATATGAAGTACAGAATGAACAACAACTAAGTATCAGTTAGAACAATGGTAGATTGAGATATGAAGTACAGAATGAACAACAAACAAGGATCAGTTAGAACATGGTAGATTTAGATATGTAGTGCAGGATGAACAACAACTAAGGATCATTTAGAACATGGTAGATTTAGATATGAAGTGCAGAATGAACAACAACTAAGGATCAGTTAGAACATGGTAGATTTAGATATGTAGTACAGGATGAACAACAACTAAGGATCAGTTAGAACATGGTAGATTTAGATATGTAGTACAGGATGAACAACAACTAAGGATCAGTTAGAACATGGTAGATTTAGATATGTAGTACAGGATGAACAACAACTAAGGATCAGTTAGAACATGGTAGATTTAGATATGAAGTACAGGATGAACAACAACTAAGGATCAGTTAGAACATGGTAGATTTAGATATGAAGTACAGAATGAACAACAACTTAGGATCAGTTAGAACATGGTAGATTTAGATATGAAGTACACGATGAACAACAACTAAGGATCAGTTATAACATGGTAGATTTAGATATGTAGTACAGAATGAACAACAACTGAGGATCAGTTAGAACCTGGTAGATTGAGATATGACGTACAGAATGAACAACAACTAATTTATCGTACGTAATTTGTGTAGTCATTACCACGTGTGACGGTAACCAGAAAACATTACTAATTTTTCCACACTACAAGAGTCTTGATTGATTTCATTCGTTTAGAATCTCATATGATTCGTAGTTTTTTCAAAAATGTTATTTCTTGTAAACTGTGTCGTATTCTGCTCCTACCACATTTTCATATATCTCTGAATTATATTTAAATAGAGTTTGTGTTGCAGTAAAAAATGATGAATTATGGACAAAGTAATTCGAGGCACTATTGTTACCAAGGTATAGAGATTTTTTGATCTGATGGTCGACATCGAATGTTCGAAAATCCCCACATTATCTTAACACTTGGTTCAGTCTGCGTACTTCACTATCTACGAACAACTAACTTAAGTGCATACTGTTAAATATTTTCAGTTGACTTGTTTGTGTGTGTTTTTTAATTTAGATATGTAGTACAAAATGAACTACATTCTGTTTAACAATGGGCTATTTCTGCTCTGGTCACTACGGATATCGAAACCAGGTGAGAGTCTGCAAACATATAGTTGTATCACAGAGGAGGTTCAGTCGACTTGTTATGTGAAAGCGTCGTTTGTTCTTGTACTTATTCTGCGACCACAGAAGCTAATTGAAAATACACTTTGGTCTAAAAGAACACGCAGAATACTTGTCAAGATATTCATGTTAATGACAAGTTGATAAGATGAACTTATTTTCAAAATCTCGTCGTTACTATGATCGAGATAAAGGTTGGATCCAAAAAAGAAACAACCATGTTTAAACTGGTTTCACTTTTTATAGTTGTACAACTCTAGCTTTTAAATAAAAAGATTTTGAAAAGCTCTTGAATTTCGCTCAGATTCATACGCGTTAAAATATTATAAATATGACTAGATTCTGAAACTTTGATGTGTGCTGCTATTAAAAGGTTCGTGAAGATCTTTATTAATTCCAACCAGTAAGAATGTTTAAGTTCCCTTTGTTGTTTGGTATATTGCCGATGCTGTTCTCAGGTAAACATCAGTATTGATCGACTAATATATTTTTCTGTCTTTCCGATGATAATTTTTTCATATTACTGTTATTGAGATGAGATATTGAGCAAAGATACAAAGGGACATTGAGTAGTTGTCCGTGATAATACCTGTTTTTGTAGGCAGAATATTTTTTGTGGTATCTACCATATGATGTCCTGAACGTTGAGTAAAGCATTTTGGATGACAAGATATTGCTGCCAGACTTCATCCAAAATAAACATTAGACACAAGTAAGGTTGAAAGTATAATATTGATTCTTTCCGGAAAGATCTTTTATTTCTCACAGTCCTGACTGGATTTCTTTTCTTGAACAAATTTGAACCGACAGCATCTGGTGTTCCACTAGATGTATAAAGAAACATCCAGATCCAGAACTTGAGGCTACAGTTTTCTAAGCGTATAGAGAAACCAATATTGTACTGAGTAAGCTGAAGATTTTCATCAAATCGGATAAGAGATGAAGATAAATATCTATACGATGAATAATATTCAACAAAAGCCATGGAGCTGTAAAGTTTCTTATTCCCGAGAAGTTATGTAAATAAGAAATAAACTTTTATTTTACAGAACATCGTAACTTCCTGATGGGGAGTAGGTGCTGTTAACTAGTTGTGTTTACTCTAGTCTGTAGCTGCTAAATTAGGAACGGATAACACTGACAGCTCACGAGAACAGCTTTACACAAAATTAGAAACAAAAACATATCTGCATGAACCTTCTCTAGATGTATAACAATGTCTAATCATAAGATGAAGTGTAGAAGTACTAATAAATGGGCGTGACGAGTACAGACAGACATCAAAAACGTTTATAAATGGTAAAGAAAAAACAAATATCTTCTGTGAATCATATATCGTGAAAAGGAACAACGAAATGTAAACTTCAACAAACAGTTTTAAATATCTGTTACGTACTTTCGTCCTGAAACTAAATTCGTAAATACTTAAAAACAAAATACAAAAATGAAATATACTCTTCAAAACAAGAAAGGCGAAAGGGATATTTTTTTTTATTCTAAAGAGAAATATTTGTAATAACGTTACAAGCTCAGAGTATGTTATGTTACACGTGTTAAGGCACTGATTGTCAGACCAAAATGACAATAAAAGTTGTGCACTTTGAAAACGGAGGAAAACATCGGATTTTTCGCCAAAACGCATTCGTGTCCAATAAATTTGTTTAAGAGATCTGCATGTTCTGCAAGTGCAACATGTGCAAAATCCCTATAAAAGTGACGGGTTCTCGGTTTCCATAGCTCAGTGATAAGCCACCGACACGCAATACAGTTACTCCAAGACTGACTGAAGCACAACGCAAAAAACGCCATTGGTCGCTTGGAAGCAGGCAAATCTCGATCAGATGTTGCCAGAGTTGTGAATGCCCACCCAAGCACCATCACAAGGCTATGGAATCGTCACCAACAACAGGAATCAGTTCGTGACCGTCCACGATCTGGCAGACCTCGTGTAACCACGCCCGCACAAGATCGCTACATCCGGTTACGTCACCTTCGGGATAGGACCACCACTGCGACGTCTACTGCCTCAACCATACCAGGGCTGCGTAGGATTTCCAATCAGACCGTACGCAACCGTCTACGAGATGCAGGAATCCGACCTCGATGTCCAGTCAGAGGCGTCATCCTCACCCAGCAACATCATCAAGCACGGCTGCAGTGGACTCGGACACATCGGGTATGACTTCATCGACGATGGAGGCATGTTTGGTTCAGCGATGAATTACGTTTTATGCTTCGTATGCAGGATGGAAGGACCCGTGTTTACCGTCGCCGAAGTGAACGTTTTGCAGCAAACTGTGTGCAGGATGTTGACAGATTTGGTGCTGACAGTGTCATGATGTGGGCTGCCATCGCCTACAATGACAGAACAGATCTTTTGCACATTCGAGGAATCTTACGGCTCAACGATACGTCGACGAGATTCTTAGGCCCCATGTGCAATCCATCATGGTGAACGTCAACGACGGTTTTCCACATGACAACGCCCGTCCTCACACAGCCCGACTCACCACTGTTTTCTTGAGACACCATAACATAAACGTTCTTCCATGGCCCTCCAGATCACCAGATTTAAACCCCATCGAACATCTTTGGGACGAGTTGGACCAACGTCTGTGACGGCGACAAAATTTTAACAGAAAGCGTCACTTGGTATAAAAATAATCTACGATGAAGCTTTACAGAGAAAATATCAAGGAGTTAAAATTGTATTAATGTAATTGTAAGCGACGGTTTTATGTCTGATAAAAGTTTATTCAACTTCTTGTTGACTATAAACGTCAATCATAAATCACGAGTGAATTAATTTATGGATCATGTTGGCGAAGCATGATTATACTTGTCATCAGACATGAATGTTAAACTTATGACACTTATACTACTATATTCTATAGTTAGTCCTTTGGAAAGTTTCAACAGTTAGAAGGATTCAAAATAATAGTAATCAAATCACACTTATTCAGTCGTATCCATTGAACACGATGCATTTCACTCAGTCCAGACCTCATTAATGTAGTACATTATGAAAAGATATAATATGGCTAATACTAGTATATGATAATTGAGTTTATTCGATTGTTACGAAACCTACAAATGACTAGTTGTGTTCTACACTCCAGGAGTATCGAAACCTGGTTTTTAATGTCATGAGACTGAATACCTACTACTGAGCCATCAGAATGAAAGATGTTTTTTTGTTTGTTTCTTATAGACAATGATTAAAATGATGTTCAACATGAGGCAGCGTTTAAAATCATAGAATACACCCATTGAATAACGTGTCCTAAAACAACGACAATTGACAAATAAAGATTTAATATCTGCTTATTAATTATATCTTCAGTATTTTGAGTTGTTTTTTGTTGTTGTTTGGGCTCAACATAATAAATGTATATTAGTGTACGTTTTCAATATATATATTTATAATGACGAAGTTCGTGTTTATTTGCACTCAAACTTCTCAGAGAAACCTGTTAAGCCAATGTCAACCAAAATGTGTATTTCAACATTATGATCTGACTGATTGAACGTTGTACTGGTTGTTTTCTTCTCTTCGTTTCTTTCTTTCTTTCTTACTTTTATGTATTCTGATAATATAGTTGTTATACAGTTTACTTTAAAGGAATATTTATGTACATGTGTGTATTTATATATTGCATGGCCTAAAGCTGATATGACAGTCGTTTGAATATTATCTTACTTCCATAAGAACAACGTAATGAATTAGGCTTGCTATAAGTAATAAAGTGACCCATGATGGTTATGATAACGATGTCTGGAACGAATGTTTTGTGATATTCATTTCGTCCTCTCCCAGACTAGCTGTGTTTCATACATTGGACACGTGTTTTCGTTATAATAGTGAAGGCCAAACCCTACTATTTGTTCAGACAAGAAACGGAATAGGTTGGCGATGTGGACTATCTGCCTCCGTTCTAGTCTGTCTTTTCAGATTTAGCCCAGATAGCTTTGATGTGGCTTTTTGAGAAATCCAACAAATGAACAAGCAAAATGACATATTTTAAATGTGTTAATTATTTGTGTTTAGGTGAACAGCGTGTTCCTCAATCATATCTGACAACTTTCTTTTTATATACTTTGTTACATTTGATGGTTTTTGACTGTCAGAAGTAGGTTCAGAAAGGCTAGAAAAGGATCACGTGATTTTTTCTTCTGTTTCTCGAAAAATATATTTCTGTTCCATATAAAAAATTTCTAGTTCTTCTTTATTTGTAGTTAATAACACAAAACTACATTATGGATTATCTGTGTCATGCCCATCACATGTATTCTAGCGTTGGAAATTCGCAGTCATATCTTTATGCTACTAGGAGGCAAGAGAACTTTCCATAGATACATTATTTTATATTGAGTTTAAATAGAAAATCTACGTCTTGTACCAGAAACACATAACTGTATGTTGTAAAATGTTCTCTCCAGGTGTTACTGCTAGAAAAGAAGTTTGATTTTTTTTTTCTAAATATTATTTTGTTTCTTTGTTTGGAAATTCTCACAAAGTTACAAAAGGGATATTGGTGTATAGTTGCCCTTAATGTCGAACCTGTAGACTATGGTTTACTTGTTTTCATTGTTACTCCTTTAATGTATCGATGGTCCCAAGGTGTTACAAGCATTTTTGTAATAACTCTAGTGAACAAATGCACATTTCCGTTTTACATACCCTGAATATATTTTCTCATAAATCGAAGCACAAATAAAACATTGTTTATGCTAAAACTAAACATGAAAGCACGTTTTCCACAGATCAAAACCGGTAATTACCCAATGTCTGATTCCTAATTAACTACAATAACTTATGTTTTTTCATGAATAACAGTAAAAGTACTATTATACGTGTAAAATATAGAATATTGGCTTGTTGTTGAGCTTCTTAGTGCTAAACAATAGTTTGTCTGTGTTCTGTTGCTTTATAAAAGTGACGATCAATTCATTTATTCAGCCAAATGTTCAAACAAATATTTGGTAACGACCAATAATTTTTTGCTAGTTGCTGTCACTCCGGTCAAGTGTAAAATAGAAGCAAACTTTACCTGAGTTTTTGCTGGCCTTTGACTTGGCTATTGCCTTATGTGTAACGAGGGGTGAATTTTATATTGTGGACTTCTTTCTGAGTTATATTTTGTCAAATATATATCACGTTTTTAAATTTTCACAATCCTTTAATTATTTAAATCTCGATTATAAATGAACTAAAATATTATTTGTTTGTGTATTTTCATTTAAACTGCTACATTAATGTCATCTCTTGCATAAAATGATTCTATGTATGACAGTTGAACTGCTTAACCTAAAGAATAATTTTATATTCTATTTACCAGACATTGACAAAGGAGTAAACATTTTTACAAAAAATAAAATAATTTTCCATACCCTCAACCAATTCTCTTAAAATTATTCTAGTTTTTTCTATTTTGACAGCAATACCATAACAGCACAGCTTCAGAGACAATGGTCAATATACAGTTTCTATTTTACCATTTTCTACTCCCTTTCTTCTGCATTTACTCAGTATTTGCTCTATTTCATTTTTTTTCTGACTCACAAGTTTTCTCAAATTTCTAAAGTCTAAAAATTATTTCCATATCTTTTGTACACTTATTAGGAAGAATTCTGCTCCCTTATTGTAAACCTAAAGGATTTTGTTATTTATTGTAAATTGTCTTTATTCTGTGCACCTTTGTAGTGCTAATACAATATTTCTTGTTCAGTATGTAATTTACCTATTTTGTATTCATGTGAATTAAAAAGTTTCAAGTCAGGCATTGACAGAGCAGTATGCCTGCAGAATTAATACTCAAGAAAACTGATTTCGAAACGTATAGTGGGCATTTACAGCTAGATAGGTAGTTATGTGCTTGTTAACAAATAAACTAGTTTCAGTTTTGTTGCTATTTTGTTCGTACGTAAGTCAAGAGAGGTTTTAACCTATCTTTACTTGCTTGTACTCCATCTATACTTACTCTCCTTTTTAATGCTTTGAGAAGCCCTTAATGGATTAAACAGTGTCAATTGTTTTTACTCCAAGGCTTTCCATGGTTTATTTTCAAAATTCAATGCTTCCCTTTAGGTGTATGTGTGTGTGTGTTTTCTTTTAGCAAAGCCACACAGGGCTATCTGCTGAGTCCACTGAGGTGAATCGAACCCCTGATATTGGTGTTGTTAATCCTCAGACTTACCGCTGTACGAACATTGATTAATGTTTTTTTTGCTAACAATAAAGACCGACATCATAACTTTTTAATGTTTTTTGTTCCAGTTAGCATTTGTGGTCAACATATGCATCTTGTACTTACATTTGTAATGTAAATGTATACTTTTGCTGAATGCAAGAAAACCCATAAACCTGTGAATAACATATCACATTCTCATGCTGTATAGCTTATAGGTTAATACCCAGTGTAATATAAAAATAATCCTGAATTTATTATTTTCTCACAGGTTAAGTATTTATATGTTTAACACCATTTAACAATGAAAGTAGTTATATTAAATATTTAAATGTTCAAGTACTTGTTTTAAGTTTCAATGTTCCACCTTATGGATTGTAAGAAATTTATTGTCACATTAGAGTTGTAACTGTAAGTAAAACCACAAATGTTCTGTGGTTAAGAATATTCACGAGTTTATTTACGATTTTTAAAATATAATAAGAAACCTTAATGAAACATTTTTATAATAAACACCTAAAATGCTTTTAGCAATTCTTTAGATATCTGATAAAATTACAGTTCTGGGTGCTTGTTTGACTTGTTTCCACATGCAGTGAATGATTATACAAAATGTTAAACTGATGTTCAAATAACTTAGATCTATTTCATTTTTTGAAATATGTTACTGATTACTTTTGATGAACTTATTTATAATATCATTTGATGAAAACCATTATGTAACACAGCCATTTGCATGCTTCTTGTAATAGTTAACCATCAGTCAGTGTAAACAAATACTAAGGTCACTTTGTTAAAAGATGTCTTAGTTAAAAACATTATCTGAGGTATCAAATATGATACAAATAGATAGCACTTGTCTCACTCCCTATATGAATTCATTATGTACATACGGTAATTTGTGCAACAGCTGTTTAAAACATTTTATGAAGATACTGAAGTCATATTCATAAGTGAATACACAAAGACCAATAATTAACACAAAAAGACCAATCCCATGTGTTTGCAAGTGACAAGTTACATACCTTCTTCCCTCACAAAATTAATAAATTGTTCTCATTGTTTCTGTCAGTGGCTGAATGTAGTCCACGTAACAAAACTCTTTGATAATGTCTGTCATCTCCATGTGTCCAAATGAAAAAAATTAATAGTTAAAAGTACATTAAATATAAGATCAATGATTTCAACAAATATTTTATGAAAGATCTTATGTTAAATGTTACATTAGTAACCAATAACATGAGGATATTCTCAGTAGCCATGATGCTTGAAATTATTTTAAGTACATGAAATTAATCAGAAACCATTTTAACCTTTCTATTAGCTATATTTTTGTGCACAAGCAATATCAAGCATGAAACACATATAATCAGTTCAATTTTGTAACTTATCATGCAGAATTAGAATAAATGAATCTATGCGATCTTGGGCATGGTAAAATATATCAAATGAAAGGGTTTGACTGCCTGAAACTAAAACTGTAATTAGATCTCATATTGGTTAAGATTTGCTGGAGCTATAATCTAAAATTTTGTACTTGACAAAGCAAACAAAAACTCAAGGTTATCCTGTGAGCTGCTATGCTGTGGCTAAAAACACATCATTAGAAATTACTATTCATAATTCACTATTAAGGACAGGAAAACTACTCAATCAACAATGTGGTACAACCACAAGGATCTATTGAGTATATAAAATTTAATAGCAAATAACTTGGTAAAAAAAAAAACTTATACAAACATCTATCAAATGTGTATAATACAACAGCAAATAGCCTGGTAGGCAAACTGTTTCATAAAGCAAGCATACCTACTTTATGTACAAAACCTAACAGACCAATTGATAAATCACCTAGCATAGCAAATACCTAAAGAACATATAACATCCAGAACCAAACAGTCCAGTAAACAACCTATTTAGCACAGTAAATATCTAACATATAAACAAAATCTTACATCAAACAGGCTGACAGGCAAACTACTTGGTACAGCAGGTATCTAACATTTACATAAAATTCAATAGCCCAATAGTCAAACTAGTTAACACTAACTACATAACACCTAACAAACATTCTAACAGGCATAAATTTTGGTACAACAAATGTCTACAACATGTGTAAAATCAAATCAGAAGTTATATCCCACAATACACAACAAAAGCTAGTGACCTACTTCCCAGGTTTATACAGCTATTGCTTTGACTTTTATTTTCTATATAACATTTCTATCCAAGTGGGGTGATGAAAGAATAAAATAGCCTAGAAGTAGTGACTGGGAATCATAAATTGTGAATCTTCAAGATTTAGTAGTTGAATGAAAACAATTAAACTACTAGTGTTGACTGGCATTAAATTTTTTTGATAAAGGTTAGTTTTCTCCATTTATAATAAATACATACACATATATTTGAGTTTAGCTAGAGATTCCATATACATACAGCCTAATAATAGGTTAGTTGTTATAACTGAAAAAAAAACACTTAAGTTGTTGACGTGGTTTTTAATGCACTGTACAGAGTTAATACTTCACAATTATAGGTACATTGTTAGTATAATCTTATAAAAATTTTAAACTACACAATCAAATAAAGTGATAAAGTTCTGTGATGTTTAATCTGATATTTTAAATGACTGAATTGTTTCTTGAAACATTTGAAATTATAGCATATTTACATTTGTATTCAATATTTCTTTAGACAAAACCTGAAATCAAATTTGTTCTACCACTAGCAACAGAGATGGTAGATGTAAAACACAGGCAAAACTTCTTGTCACTTTAAAATACACCTTGGAACATATGAAAGTTTTTAACAGAACTGCAGTTAAAATTCAAACTCCACCTAACTTTCCTGTATATTCTACAATGAAACGTCATCATCGCTACCTATTTACTCAGATTTTTCAAAAATACATTGAATGAAAATTCAAGCCTAAGTTGGTGTTGAAATTGATTCCCACTTGTATTTTCTCTCTGTAAATTGAGTTTAAAACAATGTTTATTGTATATTTATGTTGGTATTTATACTAAACATTGTTTAATTCATTAATATGTTATGTGTTGAAGATAGAACATGTGTAATTCCAAAACATTCATTGATGATGTTTACAACTGTTGACATGTCTACTATTCATTATCAGTTTTGTTTCTGTGTTTTAAAAAAATAAAGTTCTAATTACTGGAGAAAGTATTTTTACACTAGATGAAAATGAACAAAAATAAAACACACATCAATGTTAATTCACAACCAAAGCTTCCTAATTACTTTAACCAACAAGTTCCACTGTATATACTAGAGACAAAATCTCAGATCGTACTAGCCCCTCATCTTGAATATGTCTTGTACTCCTAGTGTTGATGACACAAACACAGTGAAACAAGCCTTAATAAAATATTGTGTGATAAGTAAACTTTTCCAATCTAGTCTTTACTGCTGAGTCACAGAAACTAAAATGAGTATCATGATATCTAGGGTAACTCAGTAGACCTGTGGTATCTGAAGATGTTATTTCAACCCAATTGTGTTTTAAATTTACTTTTTTTAACTACTGTTTTGTAAACAATATTTAAATCAACACAAGTCATTGGTAAGTCAATGTGACAAACCTCATACCAAACGAAGCATTAATCGATAAACACATAATGAAATTTAGTCATTTGTGTTCAAGCATTAGCATTGTCAACATCTCCCACTGACAACTCCTGTGTTACATTGGGTAAAAACATGGCAAAGGCTAGAAAGTTGACAGAGTTTGAACGTGGCAGAATTGTCGAGCTGCAAAAGCAAGGTCTCTCATACGTGACACTGTGGTTAGATTGGGCACAGTAAAACTGCTGTTGCAAATTTCTTAAAAGACCCCGAGGGATATGGAACAAGAATTTCAAGTGGTCGGCCCAAGAAAATTTCACCAGCATTGAGCAGGAGGATTTGATAGATTGTCCAGCACGATACCAGCTGATCATCGAACCAGATTAAGGCCTTTACGGATGCAGAATGCAGCTCAAGAACAATAAGATGGCATCTACAAGAGAGAGGTTTTAAAAACTGTAAGTGTCTTCCACACCACAGAACAGCTCAGTTCTTTGCCAAGAAGCACCAAACATGTGATGTAAAAAAGTGGATGAAGGGTTTGTTCTCTGTTGAAAAAAAATTTAACGTGGATGGTCCAAATGGCTTCCAACGTTACTGGCATGATAAAGTTATCCCATGGGAGACATTTTCTACATGACACAATGGAGAAGGTTCCATCATCATCTTTCTCTTTCCATGGAACAATGGAGCTTCAGGTTATACAGGGGCATCAGACAGCAGCTGGCTACACTGGCATGTTGAAGAGTCCATCCTTATTGACTGAAGGCCCTAGCTTGTGTGGAAATGACTGGATCTTTTAGCAGGACAATGCTGCAATCCACAATGCCCACAGGACAGAGGACTTTTTCATGTCGAATAATGTGATTCTTTTGGATCATCCTGTGTGTTTGCCTGAACTGAACCCAATTGAAAATGTTTGGGGGTAGATAGAAAGGGAAGTTTATAGAAATGGACATCAATTCCAAACAGTGCATGATCTTCGTAAAGCCATCTTCACCACTTGGAATAACATTCCAGCCAGCCTTCTGCAAATGCTTATATTTACTACGCCAATGCGAATGTTTAAAGTGATTCGCAATGATGGCCATGCAACTTACTACTGAGACCTCTTGTTGGGCATTTCCTACCCTGTTTAGGACTTCTTTTTGGTATGGTCTAAAACTTTTGACCAGCTAGTATTTAGGCTAATTTCATAGTGTTCACATTTTCTCTATTAAATGCTAAAAAAGTTTTTTATTTTTATTTTCCCTTTTCTTATTTTCATCTTTAGAAGCTCTACTCAAATAAGTGGTTGAGTCTAACAATGCAAAATGCATATTTTTTCTTTATGTTCATTGGCCTTTAGATTTTTGCTAGCATTGTAGATCTGAGGTATTTGAATATTAGTTTAACATTTTGTACAATTATTCACTGCATGTGGAAACAAGTCAAACAAGCACCCAGAACTGTAATTTTATCAGATATAAGTAATTGTTAAAAGCATTTTATGTGTGTATTGTAACAATGTTTTAAAAATCGTAACTAAACTCGTGAATATTCTTAACCACAGAACATTTGTGGTTTTAGTAATAGTTACAACTGTAATATAATATAACAATAATTTCTTACAATCCATAAGGTAGAATGTATAAATCACATTTAAACATTTAATATGACTACTTTTATTGTTAAATGATGTTAAACATTTTAATACTTAACCCGTTTGAAAATAATAAATATGGATTATTTTTATATTACACTAGGTATTAACCTATAAGCTATACAGCATGAGAATGTGATACATTATTCACAGATTTATGGGTTTTCTTACATTCAGCAAAACTATAATTTATGTTACAATTGTAAGTACAAGTTACACATGTTGACCACGATTGCTAACTGGTATAAATATGCACTATGAATATATTAAATCATTAAACACATCATACCCATTGCAGCTGTGTACATTTAGTGAAACTTTATATTTTATCTGTACAATGTTGATCAATTTGACCCCCTTTCTGACAAAGAAAAGTTGAAGTCAGAAAAACTGTGGTAGTTAAGGGGAATTATCTGATATTTAATGATATTAAGTGTTCTTAGAGACCTTGTTTAGATGTAGTACTTATGTGGTGACTGTGTGTAAAGTTAATAATTTCACATCATGAAGGTCAAAGTGTACCTTTTAAAGACTTATTTTAAAACTTAAATCAACTACTTTTTTAATCAATGTACATAAATACATTTGGTATAAAAACACAGTTGGTTCACCAACTTTTAATATTATATCAGTCTTTAAGTTTTAAATAAATCTATAAAAAATTCTGATTGTTTCCTAACATGAGAATTGCAACAGTTGCTCTGCAAGATTTTCCTCTTCTCTAATTTATTGAACACCTCTCCAAGAAATAAAAAATGTAACATAGATTGCTTATTGTAATACAAAGTATAATTTTTATAGCTCTAATAAACTGGATAATCAGACCCAACTCTTGCAATTCCATCTTTCACAAATTCCAATAGTTACTTTTAGTGCTCGGCCTGGCATGGCCAAGCGTGTAAGGCGTGCGACTCGTAATCCGAGGGTCACGGGTTCGCGCCCGCATCGTGCTAAACATGCTCGCCCTCCCAGCCATGGGGGTGTATAATGTGACGGTCAATCCCACTATTCGTTGGTAAAAGAGTAGCCCAAGAGTTGGCGGTGGGTGGTGATGACTAGCTGCCTTCCCTCTAGTCTTACACTGCTAAATTAGGGATGGCTAGCACAGATACCCCTCGAGTAGCTTTGTGCGAAATTCCCAAAACAAACAAACAAAACTTTTAGTGTTTCACACTATATTATTTATACCCAATAGAAAAATAAAATTTTAATCTATCAAATGATCTGTATCTTGTTTTTCTTCATGCAGTGCTGTCTATTTTAACTTCTTGTTTCAAATTTCTTTTTTGTGAAAATTACTAATTACCTTGGAGAGCTTAGCTGAATTTCTTTACAAATATTATTACGTAGTTAAAGAGACAGAATATTATTATATTTATAGGACAGTGCTTTCTGCGTGTTATTATTCTGTGTTCTTAGTTGTTTTATTTAATTGCATGAAAACATTATTGATTCTATCAATACCTTTAGTACATTAAAAAGTAAGCTTAAGTTTCATGACAGTTGACAGCAAAAAAAAAAGACCCACATGAATATTATATTCTTTGTTTTTCATGTGTGTTTTTTATTTATTATTCATATCAGTGAGTAAAATGTAAAAAATAGTAACTTATGAGATGAGGTAATTCTTCTTAGTAGGGTATGCTTGTGAGCAGCTCATGGAATACGTAATTTGACATGGTAATGTTATTTGTGTATTTGTTGAGTAGTTTACAACTTGTGTAGCAGTATTATTAGTTAGATACCATTCAAGGAACAATAAATTATAAGTAGATATATAGTGTTACAAATAACAAGGTATTTAAAATGAACAGTTCAAGTAGCCTGTTACAACTTTATATCATTCTATAAAAAAAGGGTAATTTGGATTTATTTCTTAATTTTATATGATGGTAACAAGGTCAGTTAAACCCACCAACCAAGTAGATGTTATGGTAGATAAACTAAGAGAAACAATACAAAGTTTTCTTGAAGGAAAAAAAATTGTATTTATTTAGAAAATTTTGAAGGTAATGCAAATGAAGTTTGAAAAGTTTCAGATAAAGAAAAGTATTTTTATTTTAACATAAAAACGATTTTGCATTTGGACCATTCACTCAACCTTTTACTCCATATATTTATGGACAAATCCTAAGTAAAAATACTAAATTGAAAAAGTTTATTATATTTATCTATAAAGGACTTTTACATTGTATGTCAAGTTTTGTGAAACCACATTAGGTACTATTACTTTTATGCTGCATATATATATATATTCATAGTTACATGGTGATTACTAGTTCATGTTAAACACACAAACCAATTATGGAAGTGTTAATATCAATTCCTGCTTTATATCTTGTGTAACACTATTCTTTTGTAAAAATATGGCATAAAACTTTGGTTTTAAAATATTTTACTAAGGCATTTCTACTTCTAATAAAACAGAAACGATATATTTGAAATTTCTGTTGTTCTACAGAGAAAGTTTGAAAGAGATAACCAAATAGGAGGAGTAGTTGTATCATGACTTAAGGTGTTTACCTTTGTGGTTTTAATTTTTCACAGGTTGTTTTACTCATTTACAGCTATAATTGGAATTACCACACCTTTCTGAATATTTAAAATTCATTATTTTCAAAATTAAAGGAGAAGACACGGTAAGAATCCATTGTATTTATTAATGCACACTAGGTGACAGCTGTGTTGTTCCAGATAAATGAAAACAATTACAATTTAGTGAGTTTGTTTATTAAGTTAAATATGGAAAGAAAAATTTTATTCAAGTATAATGTTCAACAGACACAAAAAATGGTGGCATTTTTTTCCAATGAAAAGTAAATGTATATAAATAAATAGTTTTTTATTTGTTTTACCATTTATTTTACTGTCTTCTGTGCAAAACGTTTTCAATTGTTAACATGGAATAGAGCAGATTAGAATGTAAAAATCATATCCAGTACTTTATGTTACACTAGTCATACATGTTGATATTGGTATTGGAGGCTGAATCATGAAAACTTGTGTTTCATAAGGAAACAAAACTCATTATTTAATTTTCTTACCTGTATAATCTGGTACAGAACTTATGTAGAAGTCTTTTTGGTGGAAAATCTCACATTATGAAATCAGTCTGTAACATGAATTTACTTTTTTCTAATGAATTTTAAAACTAGTGCATTTTCAAAGTAATAAATCATTGGACCAAGATATTACATATGTGGTGATGATAAAATTAACTTCCACAAATATTGAGCAAGGGTAAAAGTTAGGAGCCACACTTTTTGTCTTTTGATTTTTGGCATCAGATAAAATCCTTTGTAAATTAATGTCAGCAAATAGAACACCACAGTTTATCAGTTACAAGCAAGTAAAACAATTTTTTCTCAATTGTAAAATTTCTGTTTGACTTTCTTCTATTAGAATAGAATACTTGAGATAATGAAGGTATTTGAACAGTATCAAAGTGTATTATAAACTCTAGCAACAAATGTGGAATTAGCAGGCAAGTAGGTCCTATGATTTTATCTTTCAATTTTTTTTACTTGTTTGTAGGTTACCCATTAGAAAACCTCTTCCATTTCTTTTTCTGCTCTTGAATTAACTATCAGAAACTGTTCATGATCTGTTACTTTGTGGATCAACTATATTCAAGCCTCAGAACAGTATAAATAATCTAATTACAGGGTCAACTGTCAGTAAAACATATATATATATTAGGTTTCTGATACAGTACTTGCATCCCAACAATTAGTATTGAAACATCCTAACATCTATATACCACAGTTGGATCTGTAAGGTTGTCAAATCATAACTTTTCCTAAACAGTATTGCCAGTAGATATTTATACTTACTATTAATTGTGATGTGATTTCAATAATGAGTAAAATCCAAGAACAAGAGTTAGAACTTGAGTCAGTTTACTACTTCAAGTTTAACTGACACTTTAGTTTTCTTTTATGAGAACTCAGATCAGGGGTTTTCAGATGAGTAGGATTTATTGTTACTGTATAGGCATCAAAGAAAGACAAATTTATTTGACTTTTAATCAAACAGCAGTGTAAAATAAACTAATTATCTCATAAATGATTTTAAAAAATAACTTTTAAATTCATTCAACAATACATTTTAGATTCATCAATTCAACACTTGTTACTAATTTTCAGAGTACTGATTACATGATTTTGTGTACAGGAAAAGTTAAAAGAAATGAATAGTACCAGTTTTTATACTGAAATTAGAACATATGATTATCATAAATCCTCAAACTGCTTCAGAAAAAAATGTTTCACAGTCACACTATTTACTCAGGTTCACATGTTAGGTTAGTTCAGTATCTTAATGTTAATTTATAGTTGCATCTTAAACTTATAATATAAAACAAAGTTAATCATATGAAACGCAATACATTAATTTATTAGCAGAATGTACAAAATAAACTAACAAATAATATAACATCATGCAAGTGTTATGAAGCTGTTGTAGTAATACTTTAAAGTTTTCTTTCACAAAAGTCTGATTGTTGGACCTATTTGTGCTAATTCTTTATTCAGATGATAAACATATAATTCATTAAGGAAAACAATAAATTCTTATATTTCTACATACTGGTATTATCATTTATTCATTGAATGTGGATGTGGTAATTATTTGTTCAGATGATATACACAAACTTCACCAAAAGGAAAAGTAGATGTTTACAGTTCTACTTATTACTGTGGTCATCTGACTGTTGAACTAAGGAGCATTAAATCTTTGTTTGAATTACATGAAGATTAATTAAAGAGAATCAACAGATACTTACAGTTCTTTATATTAGGGTGGTTTTAAGAGTAATGGGGCAAACTGTTACAATTTTAGCAAAATACTAAACAACAATTAAAACTATTATTATAGAACTTTGAGTCATAAAGACACAGCTTCAAGTCTTTAAAAAATGATACTAATTTTGATTCCAAGTTTGCTCCTGAAGGAGGAAGGTCTACTTTTAAAAAATGCTTGGGTTATACGGTGTTTATCACTTTATAGAGCTTTGAGTTTATTATTTAAATTACTGTTCTGTATATTGAGAATCATGAATTAAGTATGTCACAGTTATGAACATTTATAAAGTCTGTGACACCTCTTAAAGTTAAAAATCCTTGTGACCCATTCCACAAACACAATTATTTTTTTAATGATAGTTTATAAAGTCTCAATAAAAATAAAAATTTCTATGAATATGATTTGTGTACTTGACACTGAATCAGTATGTACAGTTACAGCCTTCACCAGGTGTGTATACATTGGTAATAGCATGTTATAAAGTAAAAAGTATTTTAGAACTGTTTCAGTACAGTATTTATACTTGTAAGTAACATTATTTTAATTTAGCTTTACACTGATACACACTACTAAAGATATTTGTATAAAATACATTTGAAAGTCTTGTAGGCAGTCATTTGTGTATTTGAAATTAGTTTTTAAAATAAACATGCCTTAGGCTAACACTGCCATATACACCAAAAACTTCATATTTGTCAGACCCATAATAGTTAGTTAATTAATTTAAATATTAACACTAAAACAAATTCATAAATATTGGGTTTTCTGTGTAATGTGATATACTGCATGTTTCTTTGGCTTAAAATATTCGTTTCTGATGTCCAACGACAAAGTCTGTAGTTTTTTTAAGAAATAGAAACTCAAATTACCAATATTTTAATGTTAGAATATAAAATAAGACCCTTCTATATTATCTGTTTTATGAGAAATTATATTTAGAGAATCAAACAAGTTGGTCACATGCATCTTTTTTTGTTTTTGGAAATGTTTATTTACATGTACTTACTTTGTTTGCTCTAAAGTGTTTACAGCCAATCAAAAGCTCGGAATTTCCACTGCATGATTTCTCAGCCTTTGAAAAATGTGTTCATTAGTAAACCTATATTTTCTATTGTAGACTCACAAAGAAAAATAAGATGAAAAAACTTCCACACTGCTCTCATGTTATTCTCACTAACTTCAAGCCATGCTTCGTTGATGTTGTAATTTTTCCATAATTCAGATAAAGATAGTGCAGCCTAGTTGAAGCCTTTATTACTAGAGGAAATTTTTGCTTCAAATAATAAGCTTTAAGCATTGCAATGAGGCCTTGATTCATTGGTTACAGTAGAGATGTTGTATAGAGTGGAAGAAAAAGGATTTTGACATTTTCATTAATGTAATAAAGTCCCGTTGGATGGCCTGGTGCATTATCTAAAAACAAAGCTTTAAAGTTTTATTTTGCAGTTGAACAAAAATAACTTTTTAACCAGCTTTCAAACAAAGTTTTCAACTGGGAGAGCCTTTGCAGAGCTGCTTAAGTGCTCGGAGGTTTCTGCCCAATATACAAGCATAAGTTTCAATTTAAAATCACCAGATCCATTTCCGCCTAACAAAAGTTTTCTTGTGTCAGCTTTGGTGTGACATTTATCAATGCTAGAACTGAATAACCTATTACAGGTCGTATATGCGTTTTGTATATTATTATTATTATGATGGCGGCTGTTTTAACCCGCTAGATTCCTAGCACACTTTGGTTTTGTCAAATTTGAGGTTTTGTATTGTTTAAATTATTTATACATATTAATTTTGAATTATATATAAGGCCTAAGAATTTAGCGAATGTATCAGTATAAAGAAGTGTTCCGTTCATATAAAGTTTTGATGGACTTTTTTCATGTTTGGTTAATTTGCTAAAGATCATGATTTGGTGTTTCAGTACGTTAATTTTGATGCTGTATTTTTGGAAACATTTGGTTATTCTGCTTGGTTGGGGCTATAAATTTGCAGGTGGTATAGATGAGATAGGAGTGCTTTTCCATTTTCCATCTTCAACGAACTGTGAAGAATAACCATGATTTGGATCTTTGAGAGGCATGTTGTTAACATATATGATAAAGAAGATAGGGCTAATTATCCCTGTCTGGGAACACCTGTCTCCAGAGTACATAATTGTGACAAGGTTACTACTTAACGTCTTTCTCTTTAGCACGTCCTCATTTATAATTTCGTCTTTTTAAGGATTTAGGTCCGTTATTATTTAATCACATTATTTGTGCATGTGATTTCCATGTTTGTGCTGTTTTTACAAGTTTGGACAAAAATACAATATATCGCTTGTGACATGTGCGCATGAAATATGTGAGGGTTGAGTTATTTAATAAAATTGTATTTGTATCTAATAAATGTTTATACAGCTTTCTTCTATTTGAATTAGTTCAGTTATAGTTAAAAATTGTATGTTTACTATTTAAACCTCCTGTCATAATGGTATTAGTACCATGATTATTAATACGGCATGATAGATTGATATCTAAATTTCTGTTCGGTGAGTAGTATATGCCTGCTAACGTTACAATAAATGTATTTTCAATTAATACATCTATGGCCATGCATTCATTTAAGATGGTAACTTGTATTTCCTTTACAATGGGATCAGATTTATATAACAGTAGAGTTCATCTGTATTTGTACCTATTATTTTTTTTCTTTTCTTAGTACTGAATCATTTGATTATAAATCTATGATTTGCATATAAACAGGTTTCACTTATTACACAAATATCTGGTTTAATTTTGTCAGTAATTTGATCAATGTTATGTTTCTTAGAAGCAAATGCATCTTTTATGTTGATATGTAAGACTGTGAATGTAAGATAATAATTATTATCTTATTATATTGTCATAATAGGTCTTTAGTGATTTGGTTGGATTAACTGTGGTATGTATAGTGTGATGTGTTGTTTTAGCATTCTTTGGTTTATGTTAGTTTCCAATATTATGCGATGAAATACATGATGTTTTATTACGATTTTCATAATATGTTTTTATTTCGTTTTTGTTAGTTTCTGTTGTTGTAACTTTGTTTGTGCGCTTTAAGGGCACTTTTGTATTTCATTATAAATGGCTTGTATTGTTCGCTGGTGGTGGTGCCAGTTGTTTTGTTACTCTTTTCTGTTGTGTTTTTAATTTCTTATATACGTTGTTTTATTTATTTATATTCCTGACAGACTTTGTTATATGATTTTTCTCGCTACTACAGCATTTAGGTTGTGATTTACCTTTTTTGTGATGTTCATCAACACATCCGACGCATTTCGCTGTGTGTTTCTGTTGGCAACACGCTTTACTCAGTCCAACTTAAAATTTACCTAACTTTCTCAGCTCAAGTCGTCATTTTCCCACAGATGTTTGCTTGAAACATAATGGATACTTATATATTACAACATGATCCAATGACATTGCTATTGGTATACAGTTACTAACTACACTTGTCTTGTATCTGGAATTTAAAATAATATCTATGCTTAGAAACAGACTGTTAATCATGTCAGTACAAACTACTTTAAGTGATCCAACTCTTATAAACCAAATAACAAGATTTAACTATGGCATTACTTAAGCAGGAGCGTGCAGTGATATGTCCTGATCGGGAAGCTTGTTTTTTGTTTTTTTGAATTTCGCACAAAGCTACTCTAGGGCTATCTGTGTTAGCCGTCCCTAATTTAGTAGGGTAAGACTAGAGGGAAGGCAGCTAGTCATCACCACCCACCACCAACTCTTGGGCTACTCTTTTACTAACGAATAGTGGGATTGACCGTCACATTATAAAGCCCCCACGGTTGAAAGGGGGAGCATGTTTGGTGCGACGGGGATGCGAACCCGCGACCCTCAGATTAAGAGTCGCACGCCTTAACACGCTTGGCCATGCCGTGCCGATGGGGAAGCAAAAGCATATAGTGTGGATTATAAAATTAAAACAAATCGTACAGGACGGCCACTAAAGATAAAATGAATTACTTGTAGTCATTAATTATATTTCAGATTAAGTACTTTCAATTAAAGATAAAAAACAAAACATATTCGGCTACGTTTTTCTATGTTAATTCTCACCTCCTTTCCTTTTGATATAATAAACATATTCATAGAGACCATCAGTCATTATTTCCTCAAGAAGTTTTTTCTCAATCGCTATTAATACTAAACTTGTAAGTCTTTCTTCTTGTGCATTTCTGGTATAGCTGAATATTATTTTTAAATGAGAGAAAGAACGCTCAACTGAGGCACTGGTGGCTGGAAGAGTCAAGGTTAACTTACATCACTTTGTAAGTTGGTGGAAGGCAACATCTAACTTGGTATTTTGCAAACAATAAAGTAATTCATTCACTGCTTTACCTCTAAAATCAAGAGTCAGAGTATAAAACCGAAAGTTCACTTTTCAAGCGATGAATATGAAAGTATTCTTTATAATTATCTCATAATGATTTCAGTGGTAATTCAGGAAATATTTTTTATGTTTCCTCCCGTTTTTTTGTTTCAAGAAGTTCAAGAAATGCCACGTTTTTCAAGCTTTGAAACCTAATTTTAATTTGGCCGCAAACTGCATCAAAAATTTCACATTTTTCTGTATCTGATTGTAATGTCTTCCCCGGAATCATTTCTTATTCGCTTGGTAGAGGATTGTTTTCTTTGTTCTTTTAATTTCGCACAAAGCTACACGAAGGCTATCTGTGCTAGCCGTCCCTAATTTAGCAGTGTAAGACTAGAGGGAAGGCAGCTAGTCATCACCACCCACCACCAACTCTTGGGCTACTTTTTTACCAACGAATAGTGGGATTGACCGTCGCTTTTTAACGCCCCCACGGTTGAAAGGGCGAGCATGTTTGGCGCGACGGGGATGCGAACCCGCGACCCTCAGATTACGAGTCGCACGCCTTAACACGCAGTAGTAGAGGAGGATAATCCATCGACTACTGCCCATAATTAATCAAAATATTTTTTCTTTTTTTTACAGAATAGTTACCATTTTATTTATTTTATTGATATAGTACGATATTTATTTAAAAGATCCTCTTCTGTAGGACATCAAATATAACATTTATATAAGAGAAAAAAATAATGGAAAATATTTTCAAAAATAAATTTAACTTGAAATCTCTACGATTTGATGAAAGTTTCTGGGCACATGTAAAGGTTTGAGTATCCCAATTGTCAAAATTATCAACAATATTTTGAAATAAGTCAGCATATTCTTCCTTGTAATCCAACATGGTAATGATTAT
This sequence comes from Tachypleus tridentatus, assembly GCF_004210375.1. Lineage (NCBI taxonomy): Eukaryota > Metazoa > Arthropoda > Merostomata > Xiphosura > Limulidae > Tachypleus > Tachypleus tridentatus. Next base: position 44,073,817 of record NC_134833.1, on the reverse strand, counting down.
AATTCTAACGAGTCGGGGCCACTTTCGGAAATCTTTTCTTCAGTTCAGTATCTAAAAGGTACACACGCTTTGTTGATTTCGCAAAAAAACAAAGAGAATGATTTAAGTTTTGCAAGCAATCTGTCATACTTTTTTATCTTCGTCATTGCTTGCAACAACGTTAAATTCAAACTACACGCCACATAATGAGTGAAAAGAGCTTTTGAATACTTATCTCTAATTTTCTTTTGATGGCGAGGCTGTAAGGGAGCTCGACCCGTAATCTGAGAGTCGCGGGTTCAAATCCCTGTCACACTAAAACATGCTTGCCCTTTCAGCCATGGGGGCGTTATAATGTGATGGTCAATCCCACTATTCATTGGTAAAATGGTTGTCCAAGAATTGTCTTATGCATATTATTTAAATCGTCAAATCCACTTGAGTTAAATCCAAATTTACTGTTAAATAATAAACACAACCAGCAGAAAAGCTTCTGCAAGCTAGGACAAGCAGTTATCCATGATGTCCTGTCATAATGGTTTACACTGAATTTTAAAACTCACTGCTTTGTTCTTCCACTTAGGCTTAGAGTTGTCATCGATCTACAATTTCTAATGTTGCTTTCTATAGCGCTAACACTCTTTGCACCAAACTTGTTCACAAATAAGCTTTCAATAATAGAGCTACAATTTTTCTTATTATCTTTTGAATCCATATTCAAATCTGAAAAATGACACTTCACAAAAAATTTATGCATATACAAAAAAACAGTATTATTTAATAAATGTCTGAAGCGCCGTCACATCACGTGACATCAAAGAGGTAACAAACAACTCCGAGTGTGAGGTACAAATAATAATAAAAGAAAACTTTCAAAACATTGCAGGAAAATGAACTATACATTTTTTTTGTTCTTATTATACTTGATTTGTTTATTGTATATTTCGGCCTGGCATGGCCGAGCGCGTTGAGGCATGTGCTCGTAATCTGAGGGTCGCGGGTTCACATCCGAGGCGCGCCAAACATGCTCGGCCTCCTAGCCGTGGGGGTGTTATAATGTTACGGTCACTCCCACTTTTCGTTGGTAAAAGAGTAGCCCAAGAGTTGGCGGTGGGTGGTGATAACTAGCTGCCTTCCCTCTAGTCTTACACTGTTAAATTAGAAACGGCTAGCGCAGATAGCCCTCGTGTAGCTTTGTGCGACATTAAAAAACAAACAAACTTTTTTAGGTCATCTTCAGAATAGCGCATACGAGTTTTCCAGAATCCCATTGACAACTTTGTACTATGTAAGCTCCGTAGTTAGGTCAAACATATTTTCGAAGTAATTGCAAATTACATTCGAACAAGATTTCAATATGTTAACATATCTTTTAATCAAGCGTAAAGTAATATCTATTAAAAACAATTAATTTGACAAGATATTTTTATCACTTTATGATCCAGTTATTATAGATATTATATATCTATAATATCATCAGATTTGACAAACAGATAATGTGTCTAACTGTTGTTAAACATTATCTGATCACAGATGACGTTCTCAAAACTATAATAATGCATTCTCTTACGCATATGATTACCAATTTTATTTTGTGTGTGTTTTCAAAAGTAAAACACACTTCAGTCTTTTACTTTCAGTTGTAAATTTAAACCTTCAGTTTTTAAAATGACTATGAAGATAAATTGCATAATTCGCGAACATTTTAATGTCTCAGCCATTACATTGAGAAATATCTCGAATGGTAATACACAATGCAATCTAATACCCGAATTTGCAAATTAACATAAACCCAAAAATAATTTTCTGAATTTTTAATTGAATCTAGCTGAATCTAATTGAATACTTGTAACTTTATTCAATAATAACATTTTTGCCTTCCAGTGGTACAACAGTCTGTCTGCAGACTCACACTGCTAGAAAGCTTGTTTGTTTTGGAATTTCGCACAAAGCTACTCGAGGGATATCTGTGCTAGCCGTCCCTAATTTAGCAGTGTAAGACTAGAGGGAAGGCAGCTAGTCATCACCACCCACCGCCAACTCTTGGGCTACTCTTTTACCAACGAATAGTGGGATTGACCGTCACATTATAACGCCCCCACGGCTGGGAGGGCGAGCATGTTTGGCGCGACTCGGGCGCGAACCCGCGACCCTCAGATTACGAGGCACACGCCTTAACGCGCTAGGCCATGCCAGGCCACTAGAAAGCTAGAAACCTGGTTTTGATACCCGCGGTGGACAGAGCACAGATAGTTCATTGTGTGGCTTTGTGTTTAATTTTTAAAGACAAATAAAATTTCGGGATCAAAAAGTAGTCCCTAGTTCTCTTTTAATTACTATTAAAGTAGTTTTTATCCTAAGAGTACAGACTGTATCATGAGGTCTTTCGGTGGTTCTAAGATCCGATTTTCCGCGGTGCACAGAGTACAGATGGTCTAATGTAGCTTTGCGCTTAAACAAAACAACATTTATTGTGAGATTTAGCATTGTGTTATATTTTTTCAACAAGAGTGTCTTCTCGGTGTACACACCAAATAACCCGATTTAGCTTTGCTATAAGAGATCACACATGAATATGTTTAGAAAGTATAGAATTCTTGCTTGCCTGGTATATATTATATACAACAACAACCTTAAGATAACGTGTAATATACAGTCATATTCATATCTTGATAAAACGTGGGAGGCAAAAAACTATCTTTTCGTCCTAATTTATCAATCATCGACAATACTTACTGTTTAGTAAAACAATGGATATTTTCATTTTAACTATATGAAATGTATTTGGAAATCTTTGTGTGATCATAAGATTACAAATTCATGATATTTTCAATTAAGTATTGAAGAATATTTCGAGCAACTTATGTTTTGTATAGCAAACTTAATATTTTCCTCAATGGAAATTCTATAAAACAACATTTGCAATATTTACACAACTTACGCGTAAGATTTTACGTCTAAGCCTTGATGAATTTAATTTTTAAAAAATCATGTGATAAACATATATTATATTTTGTCACAGTACTAACTATTACATGGTAAACTTAGAGATTTCTTTAATCGTTACAAATGTGTTGCTGTTGTTTCCTAGTACTGACTATTTATAGTCTATGATAACAGTCTACCTGATATAAGTACCTAATACATCACATGATCACCAATATGGTAGGAGAAAAACTATATTCCCCACAAGCATGAACTGAGCTGAATTAAAAAGTTTTCATATAACATGAAACTTTGTATCGTTAACTATTAAACAATTATAGAAGTAAAAATAAAAATCGATCAAAAAGATAAGAGCTGTATTTAAATATTTGATGTTCACGGTTTAGTTAATAAACAGTTTATCTAATCATATCTTGTATTGATTTCATAGCACTTCCTTTTAAATAAAATATTCGTTTAATGCTTCAGTTTCAAAATTTAAAGTTAAAAAGCACTCAATCAAAAATAAAAGTCAAACTTTCTTGTCAAACATGGTTTAGGCGTGTTTAATATAATTTCGATATTGTTTTGTGATTTTAAAAACTAATGACTCAGTTGCTTGAGAAACATGTATTAGATAATGTTACAAAATTAAAAATTGTTTCAAGTTACATGTTATTATACTCTTTTTCACAATGAAAAGGTTTAACTTTCACTGGAAATCAAACTTAGTTTCGAAAGCAATCATTAGTGGGTCGAGCATGGTCTAGTAGTTAACGTTTCAGGCTGCATATCAAAGCTCCTGGATTTCAATATTTGTGGATGCTAACACACCTTTCAGTTTTGGGCGTTTCTTAAAAGAGATAGTCCTTTCTACTATTTAGTTCAAAGAGCTAGTTAAATTTCTTGTGGCAGTGATTGGCTGTCTTCATCTTGGTCTATAAATCAAAATTAGGTATGGCTACCCCTGAATCCCAGAATTATCTGATTTGATCGTTTATATGCTGTAAGAATAAGGTTTCATTAAAATTGAAATTCTATTCAGGTGCCTCAAAGTGCTATTTAGATTAGCTTAGCTGCTGAATTTCCAAGACAAAGGTAAGTAAAATTAAGCCTCACCACTGGATACAGAGTAACAAATGTGGTGTGATAGTTTTATTCTTCATATTAATTTTAAAACGCTTCTCTCTTTACTCCATAAGACATCTTCATCCAGTTACAAACTCTCAAGCTTGTTCCGCCTACCAAAAATCTAAGGCTTTGTTTCATTAGTCCCTAATGTTTGTCTGCTTTTCCGAATTTTAAGATTTCTTTGCTAGTTTAACTTTATTCATGCCAAATTTTTCGTATTTGTAACTTAACTTATCCATGTCAATCACTTTCTTACAGTTGTCTTTGAATAGTTCTTTTGCTGATTCTAAGTTCACTGTAAATCTAAGTTTATTTTTGCAGGTGTTTGTATTAGGATTACTTAACATTATTCAATTGAATAATGCTTGAATATCTTTTAAACTTTCCGTCTTGTAAGACTTGAAAGCTCAAATTTCAATAAAATGTTGTTATTTAAAAAGTTTTCTTAGAGATGTACCAAACTACATATCTCATTCTATCATAATATACACATTTCTTATCTAACATTGTTCAGTTTTGTCAAACCTCTAGTTCCAAATTTGCCAATTCTGTTCTAGGTTGTTTGTCCACAGGGAGAGCTGCATGCACATTTGTGCACATGTGAACGTGAAAGAAGTTTCACTTAATTTTAAAGCAGTACATAAGTCTGATATATGATAAAACAGGGAAATTTTACTTTTCATATCTTTTACCCTGTAATGAAACTTGGACATCTGATTTATCATGGGTAGATAATTCAGCCCTTCCCCTGTTTTTTTAAGTTTGAAGTCAAATAATGGTCCCGCTGCATTTTATAATTATTATTACTAACAAGTGTTTTTATTTTTCAAGGACGAGATAAAACATGTATTTATAAGAGAAAGATGTTTCTCACATACACTTAACACATATTTATTTTAGTGTGGAGTAGTCGCCCTGAATCGACTTTCCTGCAATACTCTTGTTATGATTTCCTTAAATTTTGAAATAGTTTTATTATAGAAGTCAAGTTTAGAAGTTAGCTAAACAGATTTAAACAAATTTCTATGTAATTAAACAGATGCTGTTCTGTTTCTCGTTAGGCAGGATGTTTATTCAATAGTCTAGAGCTTCTGTATATATAAACGTAAGAAATAATCTAAAATATATTCTAATTTAAAAACTAAGTGACGAATTATTGTACACGGCCATAATTATCTTAATAGATCTATAATTTTCTTGGGGAGTTCACAGAAACTCGTATCAAGAATGAGGCTATCAGAAACATTGAAAACAGAAATAAATTATGACGATAATCGAGCACGTGTCACTTAAAAAGACTGCTGAAGGCTGGCCTTTGAACAGACACATCAAAGTTGTTATGCAAGTATATGGCCAGGATCTTTGGTTTTTGGTGCATATTGTTCATGTATTAACATTTTCGAAATTTCGAAACATCTGACAAACTCTCAATAAAAGCTGGGATTTGTTGAGAGCGCCAGTCAGCTTCATCAGTCTCCCTCGAGAATCACAGTAGGAAATCAACCAGTCGTGTATAGTTTGGACCTCCAAGAAAGTTCCTTATTGATACGGAACAGATACAAGGCTCAGCTTCGGCATAAATAATGTTTGAATATTTTAACGTAGTACAATTTGATCATAAATGTAAATAAAGCAAATACACCACGAGCAGCACTTATCTATTTCGTAACAAGAAAGAGCTCAGAGGAAAACAAATATCTGAGCCAAATATTTCCAAGCTAACTCATTGAGTGAGAGAAGCAACAGGTCAAAATGGCAGATTAGAACCATAAAATCAGTGCTGAAAGATAAAACAAATGTAAAATGTTTCAATTGTAGTAGGCTCAGAAATGACACAAGCAGATAGATTGTTTTAAATACCCTTTAAAATATCACATGGACCGTGATTGTATGTGCCCATAGAAACAGAGATTTTGTAAAAGAGTCAGAGGCAGAGATTCCACAAAGTGAAATTTCAGTTGGAATATGAAAATGAAACTAAAGGCAGGTCTAAAAGTTATAAAGAAGGATGTGTACAGAAAGGAAAATTCACCAGCAGTCAGCTTAAAGGTAGAGCGTATAGAATGTTTGCGACTAATTGGTACAGGTACGAGGTTTTAAATAAGAATCTGGCACTAATGGATAATGTATGTAAAAAAAAAAAAAAATCAAAAAGTTAAATTGTTACAAAAATGCTATTTTCCAATCGAAAGTGGAGATGTAAATCTTTAGCATTTATCTTATATTTAAGCAGGTAAATTTAGAAGGAGATCATATATTTGACTGAGGTTTCTTAAGTAGTTATAACAGTTACTTATTCATTATCAGATTAAATTGTACATGGAGATCTTACGTTTTGAAGAAAATATACCTTCAGACTTATGATAGGTTCTTGCTGACTCAGCCAGTCATTGAACGCAGATACATTAAACAAAATAGTGAGGCTAAGGATCAGAAGCACTGGTACTTATAATTGCAGTGATACATGTCAAAGTCAAAATGGCAATAGGTCCAGGTGTCAAAAGATATAAAGGTAATAACAGTAAGGAGAAAAACGGTACTTGTGGTACTAGTAGTAACAGTAGAGAGGAACTTAGAAGCACACATAACCAGTAACTAGAAGTAAAGCAGCACATAGCAGTAAAGTAAATCAAGATAAAGTAAAAGTGGAAATGCCTAAAGAAGTACACAAATGGACAGACGTTTCAGACTACTCTACAGCTATATATGAAACATAATACCTGTAAGATTTAATTACAGTTAAAGTCAGATTGTTATTGAAGCTAGATTAGATTATAAGGTAAATGAAAGAATATTATTGAACCCTCAGAAACAGATAATCAGGCATTGTTTTGGCTGCATGTGTTATTAGAGCATTAGAGTGAAATGCGTAACTAAAAATATTTTGAATATAAACAAGAATAGAGTGATATTGTCTCATCGCAGAGCAGTAGGTAAAATTAACAATATAGAGCAAGTAGTTACAGTGGAGAAAAAAGTTACAAATCACATACCTTTATGGTGAGTAATGACATTAAAGGACCTTTAATCTAATTCAGCAAGATGATCTCTTTTATGAAAGGACTATAACTTTGAAGTTATACATAAATTAGATGAGAAATATTCAAATGTGAATGTATTAAGTAGAATTAAAACATGAGGCTTAGAAGATAATTCAGAGCAAAATATTAATAAAATCAAAAAGTAATAAATATTGCTGAAAGCCACTATGATTGGTTAGGTTTGTTTGGAATTTCGCACAAAGCTATACGAGGACTATCTACGCTAACCTTCTCTGAATTAGCAGTGTAAGACAAGAGGAAAGGCAGCTAGTCATCACCACCCACCGTCAACTCTTAGGCTACTCTTTTATTAACGAATAACGGAATAGACCGTCACATTATGACTACAGATGATGTAGCAGCAGTAATTAAAAATAATATATTAGGTTGTCCAGAAATAAATTTCAGAATTCTCACGATGACACTTAGAAGCTGAATATTGAGTAACTTATCGTTGATTGGTTTTGTTTGTTTGTTTTGGTATTTCGCACAAAGCTATCCGAGGGCTATCTGTGCTAGCCGTCCCTAATTTAGCAGTGTAAGACTAGAGGGAAGGCAGCTAGTCATCACCACCCACCGCCAACTCTTGGGCTACTCTTTTACCAACGAATAGTGGGCGTTGATTGGTTGGTTTAATTCAACGTTTGTCGCTTACAAGGTATTTTAATTGTCTACTGTTTCAGCTCTACTCAGAACAAATTTCGCAACTTCCAAGGCAGCATGGACAAAAAGGACTTTCGTCTGATTTTTCTCCGTGACTTCAAACTGGGACAAAAAGCTACTGAAACAAGACGGAACATCAACCAGGCATTCGGTCATGGATCTGTTACTGAACGTATTGTTCAGAATTGGTTCCAAAGATTTCAACATGGAGATGAAAGTCTGGAAGACCACAAAAATCGTGGAAGGAAGCCATCCTTAGATGAAAACACATGAAGGGAAAGAGTTGAGACACAGATCCTCGCACAACAGTACAAGAGCTTTCAGAAAAGCAAGGCACAAGCAAATCAAGCATTGCCAACCAACTGAGTGCGATTGGAAAGATGAAATAGTTGAATAAATGGGTTCCGAATGAGCTGACTAAAGATCAACAAAATCGGCATTATGAGACCTGTTAAGGATGACACTCCAAAAATTGAACGAATTTGAAATCGAGGTTCTGGCTCATCCACCTTATTCCCCAGACCTTTTATCTGCAGATTTTTATTTTTTCAAGCACTTTGACAACTTTTTGAACAATATACACTTTCAAAACCAGGCAGCTGCAGAATAAGCTTTCAGGAAGTTCATTGGCCATAGAAACTCTGAATTCTACAGTAGGGTATAAACAGCATTGTTACATGTTGGCAAAAGTGTGTTGAGGCAAATGGCGGTTACTTTGATTAAAGCATGTTTTACAACAATGGATTCATACTTTTCCAAACTTCACAGCTCAAAAATGACTTTCATTTCTAGACAGCCTAATAGTTTTACGTAAAATACAAATAAGTGTATTTACAGTTATACAAGAAGAATAATGTTATTTCTTACACTTATGGTGCAGATAACTTATGGTGCTATGAGAAGATAAGCATAATTCTTGTGAAAATAGAGCAGATATAATATTAGATTTTATGTGATCAGGGGATAAATAGATAATTGTTGAAGACGTATTGTTCCAACAATATTTTCGGTTACTAATACGATTACAAGAATAATTCCATACTTTCGAGAAAATCCTTAACTGCAAATTCAGTGTTACTCTTAAAGTATTAACCACTTTCATAATAAATGGAGTAGTTGTGATGCGAGGTTTTTAAACTGTTAAAAATAACACAAGAGGGTTAATAGAAGATTGTAAGCAATTAGCTATAAAGTAACATAATTAAGTAATATATATAAGCTTTGTTTGTTTTTGAATTTCGCGCAAAGCTACACGAGGGCTATTTGCGTTGCCCGTCCCTAATTTTGCAGTGCTAGATTAGAGGGAAGGCAGCTAGTTATCACCACCTACCGCCAACTCTTGAGCTACTCTTTTACCAACCACAGTGGGATTGAACGCCCCCACGGCTGAAAGGGGAGCATGGTTGGTGTGACGGGGACTCGAACTCGCAACCCTCATATTAGTGCCTTAACCACCTGACTATGCCGGGCCTCTTTTTAGCATTATACCAAAGAATAATTATAGCTGTCTCATGGACGTGAGGACAAGGTTTCTAGTATGGCGATTGAAAATTTGTACTGCAATTGACAGAAGAAAGAAATTTAAATACTTACAACGTGTTTAGGCGAGACATAGTTAGTGGTTCCCTTGCTACCATCAACATACTGAGTTACTAATATCACTAGTACAAAATATGACTTTTATTCTCAACAGGTTTGAAGAAAATGTTGTAAAATAAACTGAACTTGGATTTAAATCAGAGAACAATAAAGTAATAGATTTACACAAATAAATATATAGCTTCAAGTGATCTGGTATAAAATATTATCCTTACTATAAGGATATCATTAAGGATGAACACTTCTCTCTGATTGATTCCTGCTTGTTTACATCATCAACTTCATACATTTGACAATGAGCAATCAGTCTTCTGTGAGGCTGGGCTAAGTTCTGGAAAGTTAAATCAATCAATTACTAAACTTGAATAATATATCTCATTCATTTTATTAATATTCATCAAATTCCTAAAATCGTCATTGCAGTAAACTTTTACTTTAAAAAAGCACCAGTTTTTATGAGAATATAGTTGTTACTGTGTTATAGTCTAAGTATTGTCTTTGAATACAACATTAAAGCTTGAGAATCATTTAATGATTGGGTAACTTTTTATGTAAGTTTAGGAGTATGTCACTATAAATGTCTTGAGGTACTAGAAAAAAGAAACTTCGTTTTTCTGACTGCTGCCTGGTGTCTGTAATTTAATTATTATAACAAAGTCAAGCAGACAAAGTTTCTGTGGACTTGTTATGTAGTTTGTTTTCAGTTTCAAGATGATATTTTTGAGCTCTTTAATCAACGAAGAATTCAACAAGAAATCTTAAATGTCAAGAAAACAGTAACAAAATTGAAGAGAAAACTTAATCCACATGTTAACACTAAGAAATAAGTAATTCATTTACTTACTGGTTTCTTGCTAACAATCGTCTGCTGATCCTTAATTACTTGGGTCCCGTAGTCAGATCGAGAATTAAATTCACTTGCTTTCATTCTTTTTGTAAATTCCTGACATTATATCTCAGTTTAGATTGTAACCATCATATATTGCAAGTTATAACAAGATCACAAATATTTAAGATTTTAAATTAATAAAACATTTATTCAGAATACTTATGGAATGTTTATTACTATCTTTCATTTCATCTCAACAAGTTTGAACAATAAAAAGGGTTGATCATGATTCCAATATAAAATATGTGTTGTACAATACTAAACTTTCTTTGAGGACTTGGGTTTAAATCATCAGTTGAAACATAACTTTTATGGAAACAAAATCCATATTAAAACAGGCTTTTTTACAAGTGAACAGACCTGAAGGAAAAAAATTGTTAAGGGAGAATTACAGTTATATTAAAAGAATATTGTAATATAACTTGTCAAGAAGCAGGACTAAGAAGGAATACAGAATAACTTGATAAAAACATGGATTAAAGAAAAATTATTGTATAACCAGTTAAGAGACTGGATTTTGTTGCTTTAACAAAAAACACACAATTCTCCAACTCACTGCTCTCATATTATTATAATTTTTCAAAAAATGGAACTAAATAGCTTTGGTAAAATGTTGGCAAACAATAATTTCTTTGTATAATAAAGTGATTTAGTTTGAGAGTAATATACTTTATGTTGTGACACAACATTTGGTTTGTCTTCTTCTGATATTAAACATATGTTACGAATTTATAAGAAATAATCATTTTAATATAACCATAAATTGTTATTTTCCCAATGATTATTATAATAATAATCATTATAATTGAAACTTGGATTTACAACGCTAAAATCAGGGGTTCGATTCCCCTCCGTGGGCTGAGCAGATAGCCCTTTGTGGCTTTGCTATAAGAAAAACACACAAACACACGAACTTCAAGGACAAATTGAATTAATTTTATTTTAAATGGGCCGAGTGCATGGTTAGCGTTAGGGGCTTTGAATTCAAGAATTCCTGTCTCTTGCCTAGTTAGTACAAAAATATAAAGTAAAATAAGAAATCGCACTCACCACATTGGGGGCAGTTATTCGATTACAGTAACTTAAGCATTGCCATTTGGTGGCGTTACATCTAGACTATCACTTCAAAACGAAGAACGGTTTTCGCAGATAGATCACGTATATCTTTGTACGAAATTCAACAAATAACAACAGTCATCTCATTGCGTTTTTGCAAGTTATGGTGCCTTATTCCGGGTAAGATTCTGTATTCTGTAGCTTTGCACAACGACGAGAGGAAGAAAGTAGTGGCAGCTGCTAATAATTCATGATAACGAGAAATCCACTTGAACTAAAAGTGTATCTCAAGATGGCTGGTTGGGGTATTAAAGCTTTTATCAAAATAAAGTAGAGAACAACGTTTCGACCCTCATATATCATCTCCATGCTAACAAAAGATTAAAGTGAAGATGACCTAAGAAGGTCGAAACGTTGTCCTCCACTTTCATACTCATACCAGCCGTCTTAAGATACAGCAGATAATAATGCTTCATTTCGACGTCAGGTGTAGCGTAGACATCGATAATCATTTGAGAAAATTCTATCACGTGCGTGTACATATATATTAATAGATAACATGCATAACAACAATACCGTGTTTGTGAACAAGTGTGTATATTATTTCAACAGATACTTATTCATATTATTCCACAATGAAGATTTTATTGTACGACCGTAATAACGTTAATTTTTTACACAGATATATACAATTTTATATACATGACATACAATAAAGAAGCCGAATTATTACGAACAAAAGTAAAATTTCGCCGTTATCAGATTTTGTAGCTTTCAATTTTATTAATTGAAGGTGTAACTATTAATATAATTTTAGAAAACAAAATATACAAGGTTTTAAAGGACTTGCTTAAAACAAATTTAAAATGTAATTTTGACTAAAACACTTAAAAATCATTACAGAACTCATAGAAAAGGTGAGTTTGTAAACATATTTAAATGAAAAAACAGCAACGACTGTCTCTTATTAATCTGATACATTATTTCAGATCTTGTGGTAAATAGCATTTACTTCTCAAACTTTTTTTCCTCTTGAGCCGATAACGGAATTGCTGTTTTTTGATCAAAATAACCTTTTGTTTCTCTTGAGCTGAATAATAGAGTTGGTGTTTTTTTTATCAAAATCCTCTTTTTTTCTTCTTGAGCCGAATGATAGAGTAGCTGTTTTTTTTTATCAAAATCCTCTTTTTTTCTTCTTGAGCCGAATGATAGAGATGCCCTTTTTTGATCAAACTGCTCTTGTTTTCCTCTTAAGCCGAAAAGCGGAATTACTGTTTTTTGATCAAAATCCTCTTCTTTTTTTCTGTAGAGCCGAATAACGGAGTTGCTGTTTTTTTTTTATCAAAATCCTCTTTTTTTTCTTCTTGAGCCGAATAACAGAGATGTCCTTTTTTGATCAAACTGCTCTTTTTCACTTCTTAAGTCGGAAAACGGAATTGCTGTTTTTTGATTAAAATCCACTTTTTTTCCTCTTGAGCTGAAAAATGGAATTGCTGTTTTCTGATAAAAATCCTCTTTTTTTCTTTTTGACCCGAATAATAGAGTTGCTGTTTTTTATCAAAATCCTCTTTTTTACTTCTTGAGCCGAATGATAGAGACGTCCTTTTTTGATCAAACTGCTCTTGTTTTCCTCTTAAGCCGAAAAGCGGAATTACTGTTTTTTGATCAAAATCCTCTTTTTTTTCTGTAGAGCCGAATAATGGAGTTGCTGTTTTTTTATCAAAATCCTCTTTTTTTCTTCTTGAGCCGAATAACAGAGATGTCCTTTTTTGATCAAACTGCTCTTTTTCACTTCTTAAGTCGGAAAACGGAATTGCTGTTTTTTGATTAAAATCCACTTTTTTTCCTCTTGAGCTGAAAAATGGAATTGCTGTTTTCTGATAAAAATCCTCTTTTTTTCTTTTTGACCCGAATAATAGAGTTGCTGTTTTTTTATCAAAATCCTCTTTTTTACTTCTTGAACCGAATAATAGAGTTGCTGTTTTTTATCAAAATCCTCTTTTTTACTTCTTGAGCCGAATAACAGAGTTGCTGTTTTTGTTCATCAAAATCCTCTTTTTCCTTCTTGAGCCGAATAACAGAGATGTCCTTTTTTGATCAAACTGCTCATTTTTCCTCTTAAGCCAAAAAGCGGAATTACTGTTTTTTGATCAAAATCCTCTTTTTTTTTCTCTTGAGCCGAATAACGGAGTTGCTGTTTTTTGATCAAACTTCTCTTTTTTCTTCTTGAGCCGAATAATAGAGTTGCTGTTTTTTTTCAAAATCCTCTTTTTTTTCTCTTGAGCCGAATAACGGAGTTGCTGTTTTTTGATCAAACTCCTCTTTTTTCTTCTTGAGCCGAATAATAGAGTTGCTGTTTTTTTTTCAAAATCCTCTTTTTTTCTTCTTGAGCCCAATAACAAATATGTCTTTTTTTTTTATCAAACTGCTCTTTTTCCTCTTAAGCCGAAAAGCGGAATTACCGTTTTTTTTATCAAAATCCTCTTTTTTCTCTCTTGAGCCGAATAACGGAGCTGCTGTTTTTTTTTATCAAAATCCTCTTTTTTCTTCTTGAGCTGAATAATAGAGATGTCCTTTTTTGATCAAACTGCTCTTTTTTACCTCTTAAGTCGGAAAACGGAATTGCTGTTTTTTGATTAAAATCCTCTTTTTTTCCTCTTGAGCTGAAAAATGGAGTTGTTATTTTTTTATTGAAATCTTCCTTTTTTCCTCTTGAGCCACAAAATGGAAATGCTGTTTTCTGATAAAAATCCTCTTTTTTTCTTCTTGAGCCGAATAACGGAGCTGCTGTTTTTTTATCAAAATCCTCTTTTTTTCCTCTTAAGCTGAAAAACGGGATCATTTTTTTACTTTCAGCATAATGTTTTTAAAATCTGAAGCCGGAAAACGAGCTTGAACGTTCATCAATTTCTTTCACATCTTTCGGAGTAGACGATTGGGTGACAGGTACAAAACCTTTATCCCCATCATTAGCATCTACCTGTGAAAATAAATGGTGCAAGTTATAATTCTAAAGTTTAAAAATACATATTTTACAATATTTTGCTTTTTCTTTCTCTACACAAGTTTTTAGTTTATTTAAATCTTAGCCCATGGAAAGTATATTCTATTTTCTAGCATAGAAGAATCGAAACCTGTAAAATAGTACTTGTTTTAAAGTGTATGATGTGTATTGTTAGGACAAAAGTAATAAAGAAAAGGAATCCTGAACAAAGAAATAGCAGAATCTAATGGAATAGTTTGTTTAGGGTCGGATTGGCCCTCGATAGAACTCTGGATTTCGGAGATGGAAAGTCATGTTTGAGTTCGTAAAATACCATAAATATTTCTCGCACTTGAATATGTGAATGCGTTATAAGAATGGCAGCCAATATTTTAGTAGAAATGTTTGGTGGTGAGGTGTTTCTGATTGGTTGACTTCCCTTTTCTTTGTTTTTTTGTTTGTTCAATAATCGCATCTATACTTTTTTGTGTGAGCGGATAATGAAGGAGATGTCCGGACAGAATCTTGAACTTTGAACTACTGGTTTCAAAGTACCTGTTACGTTAATGATGGCCCGGTATGGCCAGGTGGTTAGGGCGCTCGACTTGCAATCTAAGGGTACCGTTTTCTAATCTCAGTTCCCTCAAACATGCTTGCCTTTTCAGTAGAGGAGCTAATCCCACTCTTCGTTGGCGAAAAAAGTAGCCAAGAGTTGGCGGTGGGTGGTGATTACTAGCTGCCTTCCCTCTAGTCTTACACTGAAATATTAGGGACGAGTAACGCAGATAGCCCTCGGGTAGCGTTGCGAAAAATTCAAAACAAACTAATGCTAAAAAGTCAATTAAATTTGTTTATTTTTTAAATTTCACGCAAAGCTACACGAGGGTTATCTGCGTTACTCGTTCCTAATTTAGCAGTGTAAGACTAGATAGAATACAGCTAGTCATCACCACCAACCGCCAACCCCTGGGGCTACTCTTTTACCAACGAATAGTGGGATTGAATGTGACATTATAATGCCCCCACGGCTGAAAGGGGAGGATGTTTAGTGTGACGGGGATTCGAACTCTCAGATTACGAGTCGAGTGCCTTAACTACCTAGCTATGCCAGGCCTCTTTTTAGCATTCCCCCAAAGAATAATTATAGCTATCTTACGGACGTGAAGACAAGGTCTATCATACGAGGATTAAAAATTGGTACTGCAATTGAGCTGTTCAATGCTTTCAGTATTTTTTGTTGTTGTTAATGACAAATACAAAGAAAATTGCTCTCCTGGTAAAGACATCTTTGTTCATGCATTTAGTAATCTGTAGTTTCGTCAAAGTGATTGTACGTAAATTAATTATTGCAATCTCTTATATGATTACCGCAATGAGGAAGTTTTGGAAGTAATACCTCACTTGCTCCTATTCAAATCATGTTAGTAAAACTAGGAATTGCATTAATTTACCTCAAATTGAACAGTTTCCCTTGTTGTTGTTGTTTGAGTAGGTTTGCCAACTTCTGGTATCAACGCCAAAAGCATCAATAACAGAAGAGCGGAACTGCTCGGAAACAAGGATGTCTCACTTATTTTCATATCGAACACCTTATCTAAACAAATAAAATGAGAAATGTAAGAGCCTTTATAGAAACACAACATTGGGAAAAAAGAAAATCTTCGAGGTAAGGAGGTGAAAGAAGATTTGATGGAGAACTTCGAATTCAATTTCTAACATGTTACCCTAGTAAATATAATTCTTATTTAGTTTACTTAAAAAAACAGTAAGTCATGAATCAACAAAGGAGGAACTTGCAAAATAAACTGTGATTTATGGGGCTTCCACCAAATGTTGATCCACAGAAACGTGATATTTCTGTTCCTAGATGGGTCCAGCGGTAACTTTATCGACTTGAAACTTTAAAATTTTTCATTTGATTTCCATGCTTTGCAATAAAAAACAACACAAACACATATTAACAGTATGCTGTGTTTTTTTTAAGATAATACATCGTTTGTTCTACAATACTTTGTTTACTATGCATAGAGATATTTCATCAATGTCTATTGAAGATCGGTAATAATTTACGAGTCAAAAAAGAATCTATATAAATATAAAAGTATTGTTTGTTTATGTTAATGTCACTACTTTGCAAGATGTAGATGGATCCTCACCAACACTGATGTGGAGGATATGTACAAATTTTCAGTTTTGCGATTTTTGGATGATTTTTTTTTACCCCTACTTCTCCCCTTCGTGATAGATCTTCACCAAATTTGTATGCTTAATGGGTGCATGGGGAAATACATAGAAATTTGCAGTTTCACATTATGTGTTTGGCAGTTTTTATGGGCGTTGTTTTTACAATTGCATATAAGAGAAGCAACTTTTCATGTCCATTAACCATAAATTTACATAATTTTCGTCCAGAGGAGGAATACTCCAACTAGTATTGAAATACGTCATTTAATTTAATTAAATTAGAATTAAGCTTAGGCGTGATTCATAAACTGTACTAGATACTTCAGAATACTTACTGTAAGGAACAGTTTATTTTAGAATGTAACATTTGTTTTCACAAACTAATTTCATATGGTGTTTTGGACGATTTTTTATTCACTAGAATTAATAGTAATATAACAACAAAAGATCCTGTTTGTATGTGTGTGACTACCGTAGCTTGAAGAGGATATAACCCAGAGACCTGAAACTTCACACGCATACAAGGGGAATTCTAAGGGTGTGCACCTGTGCATTACTGTTTAGATTTAACGTTTTGGCCAAGTTGTTTCCCTATAGCTCCATAATTTGTTTTTCCAATTCTCACTTACTAAATGATTTGTATTTTTCTGTTTGTTTTTGAATTTCGCGCAAAGCTATACGAGGGCTATCTGCGCTAGCCGTCCCTACTTAAGCAGTGTAAGACTACAGGGAAGGCAGCTAGTCATCACCACTCACCACCAACCGCTGGGGCTACTCTTTTACCAACGAATAGTGGGATTGACCGTCACATTATAACGCCCCCACGGCTTAAAAGGGGAGCATGTTTGGTGCGACAGGGATTCGAACTCGCGACTCTCAGATTACGAGTCGAACACCTTAACTCACCCGGCCATGCCGGGCCCATACTAAATGAACGATATATGGAGGTTCTTCTACCAAATATTCGTTTTAGACACAAACATGGAAATAAAAATAGATGTTTGAGAATTTAAAAAAAGTTGAATTGAACTAAATTGAAAAAAAAACATCAATAAACAGTGGGATGAAAAATATTAGAGAATACTGGATAATTATGAGAATGAAAAGAACACAGGAAGAAATAATCTGAAAAGCAAAATCAAAACTGTTTGTTTTAGAAAGAATTGAATTAAGTTCGGGAAAGAGCAACAGACAAGTCAAATAAAGAATTTGCACAATGAGATAACTATAGGAATAATTCAGATAACGGAGACATTTAAATGGTACATTGAAGTATCTATGAATCACGAGGGGACCTTAGAATCCTGAAGAGAAACGTGGATATTTTAATCTAATGAAAAATGTTTCACAATTATGCTACTAATATATTATTTTGAATTATTTAGTGGACACCTGTTCCGGTGGCTCTGCAGTAAGTCTAAACCACGCTAAAAATTGGGTTTCAGCACCTACGGTGGGCACACCACAAATTTCACATTGTACATATTTGTGCCTATCAATAAAAAAATAAGCAGGAAACACAAGACTTAAGATTCTACAAAGAAATATTAAACCCAGTTCATTATTCGGTTTTCTACTTATTACCAATTAGACTGGTTTGAGGGAATTCCACCCCTTATGAATAATCCCGAATATTGTCCTTCTTCCTTGTGAACACTCAACCTCTTTATTGGATAGGAAGCTGGCCTTTAAATTATTACAGATATTGAACAAACTGTGCAGCTTATACAGATCATCCATTACTCGGTTAAATAAGAACGTGATTAATAAGATGACAGTTGCTGCATATTTCTGATAGGCGTGTGCAGTGTAACGAGACATAAAAAGCTAGTATATGATTATGTTTTAATCGGTTTTAAAAACCACTTCCTAAAAGTTCACGGCTTTATTTTACTTTGTAGTTAGACCCAAAACTACACAATGGGCTATCTGTGTAGTATGGGGTTTTGGCGTTATAAGCCTTTAAAATTATCACTATACTACTAGCTTTATCCTGTTTAACTATTTTCCACTGATAACAATCATACTCGGTATTGTTATGTAACATCGAAGTTTATGACAGGAGAATTACTTAAAATTTAATTATGCTTCGTCGAACATTATGGAATTTTCTTATAAGCCTTCTATCCTCCCAAAATTTATTTCTGTGTTACACTGTTTAATTTGCATTATTGTACGAATGTTTTATCAGTAAACTTTCAGGTTTACACGAAATTCTTAACACGTATCTCATACAAACAATCTTACCGATATGATTACAATCTCAATACGCAAGTATAGTATTTCCTATTATAGGCAAATAAAATCTGCAAAATGGATCAAACTTTTAAGAAGTTAAACGAACACTTTTCAATCACAAAATACGCCTAGTAACTCGTTTTTTGTCGTTAAGGGATCAGTAACAATATATTGTTCGCTGGTATACTGTGATTCGGTATTGTTGCACTGTCAATCAAAAAAGACGTTATGCCAGTTAGTTTGTTTATAAAATATTTAGCATGCAGATATTGTTATTCTATTAAAGCTTGAATATTTTTCATTCAAAGGTTGTATTTTAAGTATTAAATTTGCCGACGTTTTCAGCAAACGTGACAACGTGTGTGTGAACTTTTAACGACAGTGGGGGCCTGGCATGGCCAGGCGCGTTAAGGCGTGCGCTTCGTAATCTGAGGGTCGCGGGTTCGCGCCCGAGTCGCGCCAAACATGCTCGCCCTCCCATCCGTGGGGGCGTTAT
This sequence comes from Tachypleus tridentatus, assembly GCF_004210375.1. NCBI lineage: Eukaryota > Metazoa > Arthropoda > Merostomata > Xiphosura > Limulidae > Tachypleus > Tachypleus tridentatus. The sequence continues at coordinate 44,054,633 of NC_134833.1, read as the reverse complement.
AATGTGACGGTCAATCCCACTATTCGTTGGTAAAAAGAGTAGCCCAAGAGTTGGTGGTGGGTGGTGATGACTAGCTGCCTTCCCTCTAGTCTTACACTGCTAAATTAGGGACGGCTAGCACAGATAGCCCTCGAGTTGCTTTGTGCGAAATTCCAAACAAAACAATTTAACGACAGTGACATCTACTGATCTTCTGATCTCGTTAACTAAATAACGCGATAGTCTTTGAGTGTCTCTAATAGTCATGGCGTAAAAATTATTTTAATATTTTGTTGAAACCAAGCAGCATAATAAAAAAAAAAGTCGCTCGTTAAAATATGCTTTTCTTTGGTGTTTAAATGACACTAAATATTATTGAAACTTAAAAAGTTTAAGAACCATTTGATATATTAGAATAATTTGAAAACTTTAGTTTAAAACCTTTGAAGAAAATGTTCGAAATATATTTTGTTAATGTACGAATATAAGCATAAAATATCTAATACCGATTAGCTTTTCGATTACCAATATAGGAACTTTATGCACTCAAAGTATCATTATCAGATCTTTTGTCTTTATTATAATAATCCAGTGTGTTATGATATACAGTTGTTATTAATGCATCTCAAAATTTCTTTACAGATATATAACTTAGACTTTAAAGTATTGTCACAGGTAAATTAATATTTTAAAATTTTATCTATTTTATATCGTGTAATTGTTAATGTGTAGTGGTTAAAAAGTTCAGATGGTGCCTAAAGTGACTCCTCATGGAAGTTTTGTTACATAACTTTACGAGATGAAGCTATTCTATTTCGCAATAAAAACATGCAAGGTGCGAATCCTTAGGGTTTAGAAGAAGGATTTTTGTAGTGTTGGAAAGTTTCAGTTAGGTAAAGGAAGCATGATCCCAACAGGGCTACGTTGATAGGATACTCAACCATCAGCTATCAATCTCGCACCGGCGACAGTGAAAAAAGTAAAACAGTTTGTTAGTGAGAGTAAAACAATAACACAGCGGTTCATTGTAGACAAAGTAGGAACCTTCCTTGGAACTGTGAACAAGATAATTCAGATGGATTTTTATTTTACAAAAGTGCTGCGAAATCCATTTTCTCATCTCAAGCTCTTGTTAAACACGTAACATATTGAAAGAATATCTGTCTGTTATGAGGTAAATGAAAGTATGCTATCACACTGGACAAAATGTATATATATTTAAATGTCTTCAAAAATCGTTTTTTTTTTCCTTCATACAGTATTTCAGATGTTATTATAGAGTATATTTATAATGCTAAGTTAAAGACGCGGATAAAAAATGTCAAAAATAAGGCTAAGTACGTAATATATTGGATCAACATGAAGAGCAATATTCAGTAAGGAAATGCCAATTAGTGATAACTTCCTCAAGACAACGCATTCAGTTATACGTTCAAGACAGCATAGCATACCAGTTCCTTCAGAGCACGAATACATGCTATACCCTTCTTAGATATCTCCCATAAGTTTTGGGTCACTCATAATGGACCCTTAGACCCGGACTCGGTTGATTCGCTTCAGAGAGGAGTGAAAAAGTGGGGAAAAACAATGACGTTAGTAAGTTCAATGCCCCTTTTAGTTGAAATCGTGCTGCACAATAACAAGTTGTAACCATAACATATTCTGTCTTTGTCACTATTACACAGAAACAACAGCTGAAACTGATGCTCGAATTGGATGTAGTGTAATGGTTAGTGTGTTCACGTTGTTATTCCCGATGTTTGTGGTTCGAAATCTGTTGACGTAAAAACGGGACTCTTACCATCAGTTCCTTGTGTTTCAAAATTACATATTTAGTTGTTATTAAGCTATTTTTTGTAAACATTAACATAAAATGTGTGTATCGATAAATTGCGTGTGAATATACATTTTAAAAATGATAGACGTCTTTTATATATGCCGGTTAAACATATCTTAAACCTGGTACATTGTGGTAGTAACTATCGCTTCAAAATTAGTGAAAGATAGTCCTCGAATAGCTTTGCGCGAAATCTATCAAACAAACAGAAGTTTAAACGTTGGGTAGCTATAAAATAATGTTACCTTATGAAAAAGTAAATATATGTAAACAGTTATTCTTAGTTGTGGAAGCCAGATTAGAGACAAGTATACAATATGCGAGAATGTTCTGACTGTTCGCTTCTCTAATGTCTCGATGGATCAAACGTTTGGACGAAAAGAGAGTTTGATTAAGCCGGTTGTTTTCTCTAAATGATTAAAGAAATAAATAAATCTGCGGTTTCTATTAAAGCTCAGGATCTGAGATCCTTAATTATTTAGATTTATAGTTGCTTAGCGAGTATAAATAAGCCTAGACATTAATCAATCAGTATTTCGAAAGTCATTTCAAATTACTTTGTGTTTTTGTTTAATGCCCTATTCTTACAGCATACTATTTTGTAGGAATGCCACAGATAATTCTCAAGGTAAAATCTCATTTTCAAGATCCTTTTTGTCATTAGTGAATATTATTTTTCTTCTATATATCCTCTCTCTACGATCGTTTTTTAGCTGCAAATTTTATCAACGATTTTAAAAAAGAAAGCACAGATAAGTTCAAGCTTAAAAATAAAACAGCCAAGCAAATAAAACGAAAATGGTAATTGAAACAGATAAAACAAACCTATATTTTTTATTTATAGTCAGTAACTCTCACTGGATTCATATGCAGACTGCAGTTTGGCATAGATAACTAAACTTTTTAAACCTAATGACTCAAAATAAGTTATAAAATTACTGGTAAATGTACTAAAACACATATTATCAGAAACATGATTCATAACAAAACGATTTTCCGAGTCTCTACAATAACAACAACAAAAAACAAAAAATTTAAGAGAAATCAGCAAGTCTTCCTGTGATTGAAAGCTACACTATAAAGATTATAAGACTAAAATTCTGGGTTCAGTCTTTGTTAAGGGCATTGAACAACTAGCTTATGGTGTAGATTTGTGCTTAGCAACATAGAAAGACGAAAACAAGAATAGAGAAATTACAAAGTGAAGTTGGCTAACTTATGATAGTATGTATTTTCATGGTGTTAGTTGTATGCTGACTTTCGTAAGAGAAACGCTTCTCTTTATAATATATTCATAACACATACTTAATTTAATGAGACGGGAGAATGTTGTCCACGTGTAGATTGTAAAAATTTTCTTCTCTTAAAATCGCCAGCCTTTATTTGTAATTGAATTGTCCTACTTCACTTTTACAATAATCAGTTTTGTTGTTTTTTGTGTTGTTGTTTTATTTTGGGGGGGGGCTAGATTAACCTTCTAAACTTGAACTTCACTTTGGGGCTAGGTTGTTCCTCCTAAAGTTAAATTATTTTTACAGCTTTCTGGAGGTTAGAATGACTTATGAAACGTGGAACACTTTTATAATCAGCAGTCCTTCTTTGAAAATATGTTTTCCTTCTCTACTTAGGAACTATTTTTAATGTTCAATTGCATTACCATTTCGGATATTAATGTATTTTTCAACAAGTTTGTTTAGCTTAACAGCAATCTAATAACACTCAATAAGTTTCGAGATTTCTTAGTATAAAGGATGTCAATTGAATTATTAGAAGTATGTGCTTGTAATCAGTATTTTTCTCAAAAAATAAGTTTGCTGTGTAACTAAAAACATCAACCATATTCACGTTCACGTCAGTGCCTCACTGTTACGAAAAAGAATCATTCGATATTACGAATATATTTATATACATATTTATAATACTACCAAAATAATAACCTGTTTTCATTTACAAACACTGATGCTGAACTTTAACATTGTAGTTGATATTGTTACAGTGTAGTATAAAGTTTGCAGACGTTACACTTATTTCACAGATATCTTCTCAAAAACATTTAAAATGAAAAGTCTTAATGTTCAGTTATAATCAGTTCAAGATTCGCTTTGTGTAAATCACTGACGATAGAATTTACAGATTCCGAAACGTTTATTTAAATATGTTTCAACTGTTACCGAGGTGAGCTACTTATGTTATTAATTACAAAAACATAACAAGTGAAAAAGTGTAGGTATATGTGAAATACGACACGAGCTAGTTTTATCTTGGTTAAATCGAACATGGGAACTGTGTTTCTTACAGGAGCTCCCTATATAAAGTATTATGGCTTACCTTTAAATCAATCTCACTTACTGAGTCTCCATGGGTGTCTTCATTTGTTTCTCTCCTGAAATTTGCAAGATTATGAGGTATTGACGAAATGTTCTATACCTTTAATTACAAAATCCTACGCTGTTATAATTTATCTCTGACGTCATTTTGTATTAGTTACATTTGCACGTGGTCATAACGTTTCAAACAACCAACAAGGTAGCAATAAGTCGAACATGGTACGTCTTTCACGGGCTATACATAACTACGAAGTTTCTTAAACTAACAGGAGCCAGCACATCAATAGATAGGATTGATTCGCAGTTTCAACAAACCTTCTGTTCCCATACACTCCAAATTCAATGTATGACTACTGTGTCTCTAAGAAAAATTACAATACTACGCAAAGTTTTTAAGACCAACCTAACCGAATTTTGTGACTGTAATAGATTTTTATAGCTCCATTTGTACGAGAAGGGGTGCCTATTTTAAGAATTATTGGCCAATCACGGTTCAATTTACAGCTTTCAGTTGGCATTAAAAAATGTCCACAGTTTGCAAATGGATAGAGTAACTTTTAAAAAAGTCAACGTTTTTCAGATATTTAGCAGAAATTATTAAAAACTGTAATGGTGGATTAACGTTACTCCAGCTATCTCCACAGGACAATTCATGATTAGCTTGAATTGAAAAGCTAAATTATCGTGGTTACTAACCCTTCGAGATAAATATTTTATATTCAAAAAGAAATCCAAGTTTTTTTACCGTATCATTGATAAGACTAAAAGAAAACCCAGCCTCGAAAGGTACGAAAGATTCTTTTTAATTATGCAGCTAAGAGGTAGAAAAATGCCGAAGCTTCAAAAAAGGTGAATCTAGGTAAGCAGCACCGTAATACTGAGACAGTAACTGTCTTACAACTTCTGTGTAACATTACATGATAGAGTGAACAGGATAGATCACCTCAGTTTTCAGCAATATTATAACACACAATATGTGTATGCAGTCAAATGGACAATGTTGTTATAACTCCCAACCATCCAGACATTCTCATTAAAGCAAAGGCTGCAACAGCTGCAAAACTATTACAATAAGTGTCATAAACATGATATAAACTAGTCCTTACACAAAGGCTTTTTCTCCTTACTGTTTGTGCATGTTCAGTGTTGTTTTACCAGTATGTTTGTTACTCTGAACTAAATAAAAGACATTATTTCAAAAGAATTTTTTAAAATTTATTTATTAAATACACAAAACACAGTCATAAATGAGCAATCTATAGCAGTAATAAATAATAATAGTTATAATAATAATATAGTAATAAACAGCTTAGAGACATTAGTCAGGCCTAGTAGCTGCAAATGATAAAGGGCTCTGTCTACAATCATTACACTCAGTTATTTGAAATAGTTGGCATCTCTGAAATAAAAAAACATCATCTCCAAAATCAAAACTATCTCTGTCATCAGAAGTCACTTATACTGCATCTGACTCTGACAAGATTAAAGTTGAACCAAGCTCCACATCTACAAGTACTACTTTGTCCAATGACGCTGAGGTGTAACAGGCTGGTTCAACTAGCACAAGTCTCACAACTGATTTCACTTTGCCTGTACATTCTCCTGATCTGTCTCATGTTAATGTTGATGCATGTTGCTCTACAAGACAGCCTGAAATTGAAATAACTGCTGAAATGAAAATTTACTGGATTGTGGTAAAATGGTTCAGTCTGCAAAAAATGAAGAAACTAAAGCAAAATATCAAGGTTGTCGCTCGATTTCTCTGCTGATGATGTGGATTATTGGATTGCTTGTGGATCCACTGACTGTCAACACCACAATGGGTCATTTGGCAAATCTTGCCAGACTTTTAATAGTGGCAAACCAACAAGATACTGTTTACAAAAACTTTTCTTTGGGGTAAAAGCCAATAGTGAGCAATATAAGAGAGAGTGGTTATTGTATTCACCCTCAACAGTCAGTTTACTGCTTTGTTTGTAAACTTTTTGTTACTTAATTCTCCTCGCATTTTGGTGAAAGAGTGGGATGGGTTCAGTGACTGGCAAAGGACTGTTATAATTTATTATCATGAAAGAAGCACTACTCACCAAGACTCTATGATAATAAACTTAACTCACAGACAAGTGGTTTAGGCTTGCAACAAGAGTTGGTGAAACATATTAAAGAAGAGTGCAATTACTGGGAACATGTCTTGGGGTGTGTAATAGCTGTTATTCGTACATTCACTGAACATGAACAGGCTTTTCGAGGAACAGATGAAAAATGTGGTTCACTGCAGAATGGGAATTTTTTAGGTTGCTTGAGCTCACAGTGAGTTTCATCCATTTTTAGCAGGGCATATTTTGAAAGATGGAAATTCTGGAAAAAGAAATCCTTCTTATTTGCCCAAAACCACCTGTGAAGAACTCATTGAACCAATGGCTCAGAAGGTCCATGCGTTCATTGTTGATGAAGTAAATTCTTCTGGTTACTTTAGCTTCTCAGTTGACTCAACACCAGATCTATCACATATAGATAAGTTCAGTGTTTTACTTCGATACTTAAAAGATGGGCAGCCTATTGAACGCTTTTTAACCTTTCTGGAACTGAGAAGCCATACCGGTGAGGAAATGGCAAACTGGGTATTGCAGTACTTACATGAAGTTTGCAAACTTAATTTTTCAGAATGTAGGGGTCAGTCTTACAACAATGCTGCTAACATGTCTGAGCATTATATAGGGATGCAGAAAGAGATTTTAAAAGAAAATAAGTTTGCCATATATTTGCCCTGTGTAGCCCATTCACTAAATCTGGTAGGCTGAAACACTGATGACTGCTGTCAATTCACAGTTAATTTTTTATCTACAATGCATTTGCTCTATACATTTTTTCAATTTCAACCAGCCAGTGGAAAATTCTTAAAGCTTTTCTTGGAAATGAAAGTGTGTTAAAATCCCTCTATGATACCAGATTGGAGGCACATGCTATAGCAACAATAGTAATTTGAAGTCTTTCTTTAAGATTTTGGAAGCTTTGGAATGTCTAGTTGAAGACCAGTCACAAAAGAGAAACACTAAAAGACAAGCAGACAATATTGCAAATAAGATGCAAGAGCCAGAATTTTTTTTTATGTTGATCATGTAGGATGGAATTTTGCAAAAGTTTCATGAAGCAAGTTAAGTTCTGCAAAATGATAATGTGAACTTTAAAACATGTGCAGATCTGTACGGGTCACTAGCTGACCAACTACACACTTTAAGGCATGACTTTGAAAGATTTGAAGCAGTTGCAAAGGAAATACTACCAGATGTTAATTACAATGCAGCTTAAACTCGCAAACATGTCAGAAAGAAGGTACTTAATAATGGAGATGCACAAATAGTAGTTCTGAATGCCAGAGATAAACTTCTTGTTACCACCTTCTACACAATTGCTAACAAACTAGAAACCCAGATGAGAGGAGGATGAAAGGTGTACAAAGAAATAGCAAACAGATTTTCTTTCCTAAGTGATGAGCCAAATGATGTCACTTCATCTGCTGAAACTGAAAGGTACTCTCAGTGTTCCCAAAAGCTAATTAATGCTTATCCAGAGGACGTGGACAATAATCTCTCTGCTGATCTTTAGCAGTTTCACTCATATTTGCACCGTAAGTTCAGTGCAACAAAATCTGTAAAACCCAGATTCAGTCATGCTGAACTTTATAAAATAATTTCAAAAGACAAAATTGAATGTGCGTTTCCAAATGTAGACGTTGCACTGGGTAATTTTCAACATTAATGGTCACAAATTGCACAGCTGAGCATTCATTTTTTCAACTCAAGCATATTAAAAATCCTAACAGAACAACTATGCGACAAGACAGGCTGGATGCCTTGTCTCTGCTAAGTATAGAAGTAGATTTGTTGTGCTAAATTAGTTTTGAGGACTTGATCAAAGACTTTGCAATTAAAACACCTAGAAGAAAACTGTTTAACATTTAAATAGATATTAAGGTATAAGTAAATAATTTGCTTACAGGGTTTTAAGTTCAAAGTGAGAAATTATTGGCATCAAAGAGAGAATATTTTTGATAAAAGGGTTTTGAGTAAATCTTCCATTTTTGTTAACATCAAAGTGTGAATTTGTGAACATCAAAGTGAGAACTGTTAATTCAGAGTGAAAACAAATATACAGTAAAAATAATTCTTTTTAATTATTATTAATCAAAGAAGTGATTTTCCTCATCATTTCTAAATAAAAGGCCTCAGTAATTGCTTGATTTTGATCCATGTCCAATCTGTTAAATAAATAAAGTGTTTATTTAATATAGTTGTGAGGTTTGACCTGGAGGAAAACTGAAGGAGGATAATAAATTTTTAAACTTTTATTACACTTTCAGCACTTATTGAGTCCAACTGTCTTTTCAGTTAAGCAATGGAGAGGACGAGGGGGACACCGTCGTTGGATTGTGCTTAGGGCATCAGTTGCCCTTAATCTGGCCCTGAGGCCTAGGTAAGTTAACTACAAGTTGACCATGAAATATATTGGCATTTTGTAGCAAGAATATCAGGATTCAAAGTTGTGTACATTTCCATTGTTGTCAGTGCCCAGTACCCTGTAGAAGGAACGTTTATTAAGCACAATAGGCAGGTTATAAAGGCAGCACTTCCTTTTGCCACACACATGAATGTATGGAATAAGTATAGATCATAGAGTTATAACTAACTAGAGAAAGTGCTCTGGTCATGTGACCTTGTAACGATATGTGAAAGTCGACACCATTTTCAAAACGGGAATAGATGTCCGAATATCACTGACAGATAACTGCCAACTTCTCACACAATGCCTGAGAGTTGTGCTTGTTTTAATTGCACAGATAAGCATGAAAAGGCCACACGAACCTCCTTCCATAAGTATGTATTCACAGTGGTATTTCAGTATAAATTGTGAGCCTGGCTTTCTCAAAGAGAATTCGGATCACTTGAAAGAAATTAACAAAGATAGAAGAGACTATGCTCCTTTTTGATGTCATGGCAATCAAGAAGGAACTTGTTTTCAACCCAGCTGCAAAGAAATACACAGGATTTGTTGATTGTTGCCACTTTCAATTATCTTGTGGGGACTATCTAGCAACTGAAGCACTCATTTTCATGGTAGAATCATGTGGGAGATAGAAGTATCCAGTTGCCGACTTCCTAGTCGATCACTTGCCAGGTGACATTCAAGTACAAATTATTTGACAATTGCTAATTGCCCTAACCGATGTTGGACTTAAGGTTCATGGTATGGCATGTGGTACATCATATGCAAATCAGACAATAGCCTCAATGCTTGGATGCTCTCTTATAAGCAGTGCTATTCTACCTAACTTTCCACATCCAGCACATGCAAAAGATCTTATTCATTCCACATTTGATGCATGTCACATGCTTAAACTGGTGAGAAACTGTTTTGTGATGCAAGAAATCATCATTTATCAAGGTAAAAAGATTTGGTGGGACTACACTGAGAAGTTTCATGAAATCCAAATATCAGATAATTTATATTTAGGAAACAAACTGCGTGCCAAACAGATTTTGTGGCAACATCACAAAATGGATGTCACACTAGCAGCACAAACACTAAGTAGATCAGTGGCAGACACCATTGATTTTCTACATGAAGATCTCTGTCATCCAGACTTTGTTGGCAGTGGGTAAACAACAAACTTCATCAGAAGGATAGACAAGCAATTTGATTTATCAAATTCCAAAAATCCTGCAGCTGGTAAACAGAAGGCTCCCATGAAGTTAGGAAATTTAAATGCAAGGTTGAAGTGGCTTCTAGAAATGGTCTCTTTTATATTACAGGGTTCGAAGACTTCTAACAAGGGTCTGCAATGAACTGTCTTATGTGTGTATTTACAAGATGTCTCAGGATCACATTGAAATGCTGTTCAGCAGGATACGTCGTGGTGGTGGATGGAACAACAACCTTAAAACACTCTGCAATTCAAGTATGCTATTATTCGTCAGAATAATGATTACAATATTCTACAGTAGTTCATTTGTAATATAGTTGCTAAAATCAAAACTGGGGATGTTGCAATAATTTTTGTTTCTATTATTGTAAAATGTTATAATTCAAAGAACTCCAACAAAAGCAAATAATACATTATGAGTGTATATCAAAATAATTGCAATTAAGAAATACTCGCTAATTAGTTAAACTATTTAAAAGATTATGTACAATGTATTCCTTTTATGTATGAGACCCTGAGCTCATCATACATTTACATCTCATTATATAAATTTATGTAAAAATTGCTAAGCCGTGTATGCCAATTTAACGTTGTTATACATATAATACTGCACAACAATGTGACACTGTAAAAATGATTTTATGCTTAACATAGAACACTAACACGTACAATGTATAGAATATACAATGTAGTAGTAATATTTGAAACAAAATAGATACTTAATTAGCTATGCTGTTACCTTATTAACATTCAAAATTACAAAAATAATTTGTCAATAATACACTTTTGGTCAAAAAGGTTGTTACATGTTCGAAAAATGTGATTTTTGGTCACTTATATCATTTTAAAACTAAATTCATTTTGAGTGTTGCCCTTAAACTCTCAAGTTTTATTTCTCTACTACTATGCATTACCTGAGTTCATTTTGATTTAGTTTAATCCCTTGAACAAGGGAGAGTTCTAAGACTTGTCCCAAACACAGTGTCTGGAGTGAGGTATAAAAGCCAGGATTTTGGTGTTACAGTTGTACCGTACCTGTTGGGTTCAGGATATCCTGAATCACCACTTACTGCCATTTGTCCAGTGTATTTTCCAGAACAATTTCCGGCTGCAGCAGGACAATGCACCAGCTCATATTGCTCGCAATACACAAGATTTCTTGCAACAATGTGGTGTGTTGGTCCTTGAGCAACCACCATTAAGCCCAGATACCAACCCGATAGAGCATCTCTGGGATGAACATGGCCTTGCAGTCAGGAATAAGAACCCTACAGCAGTTACGCCAAGCACTGACTGAAGAGTGGGACAGAATTCCAAATCAAAGACTTCTTACATTAGTTGAAAGTGTGCCACGCTGCCTAGCGGACATTATTGCAGCATGTGGGGGCCACACACATTATTGAGTTAAATATTCTGATGTGAATGTAACTGTTGCACATTTACTGAAAGTTTCAGATTGATATTAAATATTTCCACAAAATGACGGTCTTATTTGTTTGACTTAGAAGTGAAGAAAAAAAGTCCATTTCTGGTGATACAGATCTTAAGTCTCACAGAAATTTCCATAAAAAAGACATAATCATGAAATATTACACCAATATTCATGTTATAAACATACTTACCAATAATTACCAAAGGAAAGACATTGCACACATTAAAAACACAAAAAAATAAAGGAACAAACAAGCTCAAAATATCACATGTAACAACCTTTTTGAACAAGAGTGTATATGATTATATATACATGTAGCATATGTAATTATAATGTGTGTTTTTTTAATTCAGCTGTGTTGCAACATAGGTGTTTCTGATGTTCTGAAAGTCCTTACATTCACCTGTTATTTATGCAAATTCTTTAATCCTATATGCCTATTCTGAAATTAAAATAGCAAAATTTAATACACCTTTGACATTGTATACATATAACATAACTAATGCTAGTTGGCCATACCTTCCAAATAACAGTGCATATTATGACTTATTTTTGACTATATTATTATGACTAGTAATATACATGTAGGTCTGATTATGTATTATTCACTGTAATCTCACAAAATGTATATTTGTTTGTTTTCTTATAGCAAAGTCACATGGGGCTATCTGCCGAGCCAACCAAAGTGAACGAAATGTACGACGTGTAATAGGTTGATATGTAACTAAAAAAAAATGATTGACAACTTAACAAGCTAGAACTATGGTATGCTAAACATCCCGACTGGCCACAAGTCAAAATTTCCCCTTACATCATTTTACAATGTACCAGACATGACGGGTTTCCAATTCAGGCAAGATTTCTGGGTCATAACAATTAGGGCCGAAACAGCACTGGCAGCATATTAGTCTTTATCATTTTTTATCTTCATGTCCATTTAATATTGGCTTCTACAAGATGAATGGGAATTAGCGCACAATGAACGGAAATAGCGCCTCGTTGCACATTTTGAAACTTAAGAGCCACAGGGCCTAAATTTGCCACTGGGCTTATAAAACTCTGCAGATTAGAGTTATCAATGTGGAATTTGAACATTTTTATATTCCAGACTGCCTACAATGCTTCTCAGTCACAAAAGTCAGGGAAATTTATTTGCTGAAATAAATATAAATAATGAGGTTATATATATAACCTCATATATATATATAACCTCATTGGCAAATTTAGACAGTATGGCTTGTACTCATACGTAAATATAGACTAAATTTCTACGGAATCAGGTACGTTATGATGCTCACCGGACATTATTCAACAATAAGGCTGGCAATTAACTGTGCATATTTACTTCATAACTGCTATAATCGCAGACATGTTTAGCCAATTACATGGTATTCTCAGCAAATACTCACCCCCTTCGAAACTCACATGTGCTAGTGTTTTGGTTGTGTGTTGTTCACATTGTTCTCGTTTTGACAGCCATTTTAAAACATTATTGCGTCACAGTCTGTGATCGGTCAATGTAAAAAACGTGCTCTCTCTCCGTCTATAACTCTATAGTACAGATCTACTCTAGGTCAGCCTGCACGGCTAGGTGAATTCATGGGGGCAATTTGCAAACAATCCCTAGCTAGCCCCATTGTGGCTGACACGCCATAATATATGTTGATAGGAAAAAGTTGCCGTACTTGGTATATTTTTACCAAATGTGGTAAATTTGGTAAAACCTTCATGAAATTTGGTAAATTTTGCTAATTTACCTGTTGCATGGCCAATAAAAGATTTTCAAATTTATTGCCTCCTTTATGTGAAATTTGACATTGTGGTAATGCTTTGTAAGGGCGAGTTTGAATGTCTAAGTGTTTGAATACGCTTTATAAGGGCTCATTGTGAAGATGCAAGATAATTTCAGACGATGATCTACCAATGACCTCAGCTTCACAAGAATAATGAAGTAATCACTGGACTCTTAACTCATGAAACATGCACATTAATTACAGAACGAAAATTCCTGTTAGCCAACAAAAAAAAAAATTATATTCCACAAAATACAACATAATAGTACTATAGTTAAACCACATTTACAAAAAGCAAATATATTGGTCCACTATTATGAAAGACCTTCAGCAATTTAAACCTGCCACATTTTAACTCCCAAGATCACAGTTAGATAAATAACTACACCAACATTAACCCACCACTTTTCACTCCAAGCTTCTCAGCCAACAACCAAAACATTCAATATAACAGTCCCAAAAGGATCAATCCTCTTGCCACTTCTATATATCATCTTCGCAACTACATTATTCTCCCTTACCTAACATATACTTACCATTGCTATTATGACGAAATAGTTATCTGTAGCACATCAAGAAAAATGCTAACATCAATTGGAAGTAGAAATTAAAATGAAATAAATCTAAATTTCTTTGAATCATATTGGACACGCACCTCATGTGGATAAATCACGTTCAAAACATACAAGCCTCAATCAGCAAGTGCACCAATTATATTAAATTCATTGATGATAAACACACAAGCTATTCAACAGACAAATTTCAGAATATATATAAAACATTTATACACCTGATAACAGAATTTGGCTTCCAGGTAGCACACAATGTCAGACACTAACTTTAAAAAATTAACAAATGAAACAATCAGATTAGTCCCAAAACTTCCACTTTAAGATAGATTAACAACGCTTGATTACCAGGACTAAAACAAGTAGAAAAAGAAACAAACTTACAGCTACATTACATAAAACGACAAACATGTATCAACACAAAATTTACGTTACAAAAAGAAAAACACAAATTAATCAACCACACACACTAACTGATGCTTGAAGAATATGTTTTATCTAACTGTCATGTTTATATTTACAGCCATGGCACAGGATACATATATTGTTAGATGGATTTCCTGTGAAAGTGGATTTTCTCTGGGTACTCCGGTTTCCCCCCTCTCAACAACAAAATTCACTTGGGCATTAAATCTTTAAGTCCCATTCCCTTTGGAAAGAGCCTTCTATCTCACTGATTTTCTTTCTTTCAAAATAATTCAAGGCCATATCAATTATATTTCATATTTAAATAATTATAATTGCAATTGGCATCTTAACTACAAAATTTAATCAACGTTAATTAAAAATTTAAGTAAACTACGTTCGAACTGGATGCAACGGAAACACCTTTTGGTCTCTTCACAACATCAACTGACAACTTTAATGATCAGGATAAAGAGGAAAACCTTTCAACAATAACATTTTCCAGTTTTCTCCGACCTCCTTCAAGGCTTTCCAGCAAGACATCTATGTTGGGTATAATCCTAGCAGTCAATATGTGACAATCCCTGAAGTGAAACAATTCGCTCTTGAGGTTGATGGAGAACGACTGTTCCTGAACATCCTCTTATGGGAAAAGCCCACATATACCATGTGGTACTTTATTCTTTCAAACAAAATTCCTGCCAACGTAATCGTTCTTAATCTTTGTAGCATGTAATATATTGTACCATAAATAAAATTATTTTTTACATTATGAGTCGTTGTTTATCTTGTTATTGTATTAACATAATGTTTTCTGACACACACAAAATTTAAACAGTTACAAAATCAAAATAAATAAATAAAACAACGGAATAACTTACAAAATTATTCAAAATAATAATTAAGATTATAATCATTGTGTCAGGATATTATACAACAATACTTTTTAACCATTAACCATTATAACTACTGGGTGAGTTAAAGCATCCGACTCAAAATCTACCGCTCACGGTTCGACGCCCGTTCAAACAAGCATGTGCACTCTTTCAATCATGGTGGCATTATAAGTTGAAGATCAATTTCACTGTTAGTTGGTAAAAAGAGTAGTCCAAGGATTTGTCAGTCAGTGGTGATGACGAACTACCTTCCCTCTAGTCTTTCACTCTTATTAAATTAAGAACGGCTAGTGTAGATAGGCCTCGCTTAGATTTGGGGGAACTTCAAAATCAGTACTACCAGAGATCCTTTTATTCTAATCAAATTCTTAATTTTATCGGCTTAACAAAGTGGTCTTGTTTCATAGCCCAAAATATTTGTAGAATCTTCACCTTTAGCAGCATATTTATTCTTCTTTGTTTATTGACTTCTCATACAAACTCTTATAAACATCTTTAGCTATACTACCTGTAGTTTATTAGCATAAGAACTCTGTACAGTACCTTTAGTAACGACCTGCATGTTTTCCTGTGTAAGAGTATGCGACGTATCGACTTATGTACCGTCCATCTATAGTTAGTAGGCTAGATGATTATTTTAGCACCATTAGATTGTGTATAAAAAATAATCTCTGAACAAAAGATTACGAAAAGGAGATTAAAACAGTTAGAAAGTTTGTGTTGAAATATAAAAAGGTTATCTTTCTTGTTGGTTTTCTTAGAAAAAAGCTACACATAGGTTATCTACTCTCTGTTTAACAATCGAAACCCCAAATTTTTTTTATTACATTTCCTTCAACGAAATGCTAACTATATAAAAAATCACTGTTTGATTTCTACGTTTTGAAGCAGTTGATATACGTAACAAAATTTAATAAAAGGCACTCTTAACAGTAAAAATTGTAGAATTATTGAACTTTGTGAAATGCTACTCGATGACTATCTGTACTAGTCATCCCTACTTTAGAATTCATAGACTAGACAGAGTGCAACTAATCAACACAACTCTTTGAATACTCTAGCTGAATAGTTGAACTGACCATCACATTTTAACATCCCCACATCTAAAAAGACAAATATCTTACATTAAGAGATTGGAACCTCTGATCAGCAGATTGTAAGTGCCCTAACCAGTAACTCAAACTATTTTTATTGGTAGTTTACCTGTTTCTGAAATTATACATGTTTAGAAGGAAATAAATAATCTTTATAAAAATTTCTAACTTAATTAATTAATTATTCATGTGTGACACTTTCACATACTTTTAAAGTGATGAAGTTCCTAATAGTAACATCTGAATAAATTATTTATATACAAACATCACCAAAGTTCATTTAATGTTATATGAAAAATCCTACTATACCATACACTTTCATATAACTTCAGAAACATCAAGGAAAGAACTAAAATACCTATAAAGATTTTTATATTAAATGATTTTAATGAAGTTCATCATATTAAAGTTTCGTTTGTGAAACAGATAAATCAATAACTTTAATTGTTGTTATGAGCCATCCTGTGGCACAGCAGTAAAACTACATAATTATGTCATTAAAAACCAGGTTTCAATACTTGTGGTGGGCAGGACACAAACAGCTCATTGTGAAGCTTTGTGCTTAAGAACAAACAAATAACTGTTGTTAAGAATGAAGCTTTGCAATAGTTTATCTCTGCTGTGCCCACCATGGGTATCAAAACCCAATTTTTAGCATTATAATTCTTTAGACTTGCCATTGTGCCACTAAAAAACAGTTAAAGAAAATATTAATTAAAACAAATCACGAAATCAAACCACTAGGTGTGACAGGCATAAATTGTATATCAAAGATAGCAAGCATTCCAGTAAACAAAAGAGAAGGTGGTGTAAACTGAACGAACAAGTCTGAAGCCAGAACATTAAAAAACTCCAGATATCCAAGAAGTGTTGTTGATGTTAACATGCTCCTACTGCTTCCCAAGATAGTCACCAATACCATTGTAGTCAGTTCAGTAAAGAGACACATAAATGGCCAGTATCAATTTGAGATCCTAATGTCTATGGAACTTCAGTAAATAATACAAGAAAAAAAGAGCTTCTTTTAATTCTCTAAGGGCAAAAGATGGGAAATGAACCTTTCTAACAAAACATCTCTTCCCAATAAATCCCAATAACAAACCAGTCAGGAAACCAAAGGAAGAAAGAAGACAATCTGACCATGACAGACATCAACAAAATCACCCAAATCATTCTCAAACTACTGAGGGGATCATTGATAAGCTTCAGAAAAAGTTGGGTTGAAGATAAAGACCTCCGAGAGGGCAGCTGTGAGAGTAAAACAAATCCAAGGAAACTATGGTTTATTTAAAGTGATCACATATTCCAATCCAGGCTCCGCACAGGACTGAGGGAGGTACCATCCATTCTTTTCAGACCTACTTGAGCTTCTAAGATGTTATACAGATTAAAAATTTATACTATACATGTTGATAAGACAATTTTAAAACTTCCAATCATCTTCAAATACAGAAATGTAAATCAAAGTCAAACCCTCATGTCAGACCATTTATCACATAATGTCTTTCAAAAATATGATTTTTGCTACATTATTTATCGGCAACAGAAATATTAAATTTACTGAATAGTATATAATATTAACTCATTGTGACAACAGCTTTTGAATTGTTCAGTCTATAGAGCCAAAGTTATCATTGATTTTTATCTTAAACATGGTAAGGAAATTATTTTAAAGCACTTATAGCTTACTTGAAAGTTAAAAAATAATAGTTGATAGAATATTGTATTACTTGCACATGTTGATATTTTGTGTTCCAAGCTGGATATTTGAAATATGTACAAATTCAGTAAAGTGCTTACAACAATCACGGTTAATTTTTATCAAAGCTTCATATGCAAAAAAAGCAGTACATGGCCAATATTTGAGCACTAAGTGCCTCTTTGTGGTTTTTTTTTTTTACTTGGTTATAAAAGTACCAGAAATATAATAACTGAAGACATAGTAAGTTACGTAAGATAACAAGAATTAAATAGAAAAATACAAGAACATTTCTCAGCAAGATAAGTACAGAACCTGCATTTGAATTGTATGTGTCAATAGTTTATCTTCACTTGACCCATGATCTTGATAAGTGGTTTATCATTTTGTTTTGCAAGATTAGTTGTGAAACACATTTCAAAGAGCAATAAAATAATAAAATTAAATGATAACAGGTGTTAACTGTACAAGCCTGAGGCTACTTAGCATAAATAATTACTATTTTCTGTCACAATCTGTAATCATTGTGGAAAAAAAGGGGTAATTTAAATTAATTTATTTTTTTGTGGTGGTTACAAGACTGGTCACAGGAACCAAGCCTATAAAATATTAAGGTTGAGAAAACAGCAGATCAAATACAGTTTTCGAGATAAAAAAACAACTTTTATATTAATTTAGAAGGTTCCAGAAGTTGTGTAAGTGGAATATGAAAATCACCTTGTACTCATTTGAATTAGAATATGGATCAAACTGACCAAGGTAAATTCAAAGAGAAATATTTGGTAGAAATACTTTGTTAAACATTTTAAATTTTTTTTTGTATTCAATATGTTTCCTAAAAGTGTACCAACTTTTGTAAATATATGTTAAGTAAACATGGAATTATGGAACACAGAGTAAACATTTATTCTGCAATATGGGTACAGTCCAATGGACCAACCCTGTCCACATAGGATTCCTTACTGTAGCAAATTACATCACAGAACTGGCCCCCAATTTTCTGATAGAATTCTCAAGTTTGGTGAGCATTTTAAAACATAAGAATATTCATCATGCATTTATCAACCCCTATGGATTCAAGTGTAACAGATTCCACGAGTCTGTTAAATAATTCTAATATTTCACATACCAATTCTTATAAAATAAATAATTTTATCTTTGTTTCCACATTATCTTAACATACTTGAGGTTCCACTGCTCCTTCAACCTAATCTCTGTACTCTTCATAAGCTTTCTCTGTATCTTGAAACATGTTCCATTAAACACAAAAAGATCCAAAGCATACATCTGTGATCACTCATTGTAGCACTGTACAAAATTAATGATGAACGTTTATTTTTAAAAGATAGATTGTGTGGTTTAGGAAAAATGGTACAGAAAAGCTACATTATAAAACAAACAAATATTGACAACTTGATAAGTAAAAACTTATTATTTTAAAGTAGGTGTTACAAACTTCTTCCCAAAAAATATGAAGTTTACTGTTTCATGTGACATGTATTGCAGACAACAAAAATAAATTCAATAATATTTTCAAAAATCATACTATTGTAAATCAAACAGTAAAAACCACAAATATTTTATTTAGTACTTTTATAGAAACTTAAAAAAAATTGATCAAACTGAGAAAGACTATTCAGGAAATAAAAATATAATCATATCACCTACCATTTCCTAACCTGTATATTTTAGATATGTGTACTATCTCTATACTTAGAAATACAAGTTATGATAATACTTAGGAGCAAGAAGAGACTTGCTGGTCCATCTAAGCTCTCTCAACCACTAAACTAAAACTTTTAAGGAAAAAACTCAAAACCAGCCTCATCATTCATACATTTATAAACCCTTCTCTTGAATTTACTGTTCACACTATATACAGAGACAAGCCCTTCCAAAGGCCACTCTACCCTGCTAGAAAAATAAAAATGTCTCAGTTGAAGATGATTTCTCCTTAGTTACCAAAATGTATATCTGTGCTCCTAGTCCTAACGTTCTCACCATTAAGTAGAAAAGAGATGATGCATCAACACTATCGATTCTTTTAACAATGTTAAACACCTCAATCAGATACCTTCTAGTTCTTCTATCAAGAGTAAACAGTTTCAGAGATCGTAGCTTCTCTCTGTATGACAGTCTTTCTATCCAAAACATCATCTCAGTAGCCTTCATCTAATCCCTTTCAAACAATTCAATGTCCTTCTTAAGTAAGGAGCACAAGCCTGAACATAACAATCCAGTCACCTATACAAACTCCCTGCATACTTCCTAGGTCACAGCAGCCTGTGTAATACAGAGGCCAACAGCAGTAATTGCCCATTCAAAAATCTCTAAACATTTTCCATGCAATCTTCCACTCTCAGGCCTCCAGCAGAAAATTAAACATATTCTTACCAGAGAACTGTAACTAAAGATAAAAGAATAAAACACAGCTACTTTATGTATACTGTCACAAATAAAAGAGCTTATTTTGAAAACTACCTTATTAAAGATTAATTTACTTAAATATATATCCTCCATTACTGCTGAAATAATCACAACAGGGTGTTTCAAAATTATATACAAACAACTCAGAAATTTATATCTCTGGAGACCTTAGAGGGTATTCAAAAGTACTCCCTTTGCAACCTATCCATTGTTCATGAAATTAATTGTCCAGATACTCCCACACAGCTGTATGATCATCTTAGACTGCATGCAGTATTCAAGGTACAAATAGCTTCAACTTTAAGTTCTTTATTATTCCAAAAACACTCATATGGCTCAATTGTATCTCTCATGAACAGTTCTGTTAACTTTCTTGGCCAGCAGTTCTTTGCATTCCTGACAGCTTCAATGTTTCTGCTACTTCTTAACACTCTTTTCCTTCCACATCTTCTCTTGTTGATATTCTGCACAGTTCCATGTTCCTCAGATTTTTCATGCAGATGAGTAATTGTTAGACATGTTGGTCCTTTTGTTCCATATTGTCTTTCCCCAGGCATGCTGAACTTCAGAGACATTTTCAAATTTCCAGTACCATTTTAGAATCGACTTTCTCTCACTGAAACTCAACTGCATGTTCTCCATCCTTTCTGTAGATATCTGTAAAAAATATTTAAAAAATTATGAAAACTGTGTATGTGGTTAATGAGACAAGATAAATTTCTAAAGTGTGTATACACAATTTTGAAACACCCTGTATTTGTTATCTTAATATTTCAGATACACTAATACTCCTTATAAATATTACCTTTCATAGCTAAATAATTTCTCAAATGCAAAGACACACACTCACACACATACTTAATTGTATCTGTATTTTCTAATTTATATTTGATGTACACAATTGTTAATCATGTCATTTATAGTATCTTATAATAAACAGTTACTTACAAATTCAATATTTCGTGTTTTATACTAAATTAAAAATTAATGCAAAATTTCTCAAACACTATACACCTTTATAAAATCTTAATACTTACAGCTTAATTATGTCAAAAACAGATCATGTAACATTACAGTAATAATTTTTTCCTGCTCAATTTAACAATTATTAATACAGTTCCTTTATCCAGCCACATTCACCTGTCAACATTTAAAGCTTTCCACATTAATCAAAAATATAATGTTATATATTATTAATTTTTAGTACTTACACAGATAGTCATCTACATCTGTTTCAAACAATTTAGTAACACTTTCTCTCCAGCCTCAGACACAACAAGTTCGGACTGATCAGTTAATCAATTCATCAACAAGTCTAAAGTAAGATAAAACAATATATATATATATATAATGAACAAAAAGAAGAATCCAAAAGTCTTTGTTAGTTACTAGAAGTTAGATTAAAACATTATACAATGTCTATGTTTAAAGTTCAGATTAATTCACACAGAATAATAATTAGATAGTAGTACTGGCCAACCATTTTTCTGAGGAATAGAAACTTTCAATGTCTCAAGATGGACAAAAGGACCAGACTGTGTTTAAAATTTACAAGTAATTTTTTTTGTAAGTATACTGTGTAAGTTATTGTAATCTGTATGGATGTAAAGATGTTTTACATGAACTTATTCAATTTTTAACAATGTTCCACACTTGATTCTTCCATTTTTGCTTTCTCTAAAAATTTTTCAGTTACAGATCTTTTGTTCATGATTTAATCACATGAATCCATACACTCAATGAAACTGGAAGAGTGGCACATTTGTTAGGGTAAAGGTAAATAATTTTTTGAACTTAAGATGAAAATATTCTACTTCATGGATAAATTGTTTCTTCAATATTACTTAGTGAAAAGTAAGCGTCATATATATGTAACACTGAAAATGTATTGCACAGAAATCCTCAAAGGAAAGTCAAATATTATTTTAAACCCCCTTTACAAATTCTGGAGATGTTAATAAAGCTGCAAGAAAAATTAACATAGCATTTGTTTCATTTAAAAACTTTTGGTATTAAAATGGAATTAAAATAATTATTACAAGTAGTAAAATGATGTGTAATTAACTTATCAAGTGATCTTTGATCAGGCCTTTATTTCTTTCTCTGGTATTTTAAGATATCATTCACTCACAAACTATTTCATAGTTAATGAAACTTATCCAAATTACAAATCTCTACCAATTCTATTCTTTTTTCTTTCTTCTTTTTGATTCTTGACATTTTGTACTTTCAAATTATTCTTTAAAAAATTAATTTTACACTGTCCTTAGACTATCTTATTCAAGATTCATCTGCTTTTGATATTCTTGTAATTCAATATTAAAACTGCTCCTTCTGTGTGAAATGGCCTTTCCTTATTCATTTCATTTCAGATTGAGGGAATTATAATGGCTCTATAGGCTTATGGTCTACTTTCATTTCAGCCTTTCATTAATGCTGATCTTTCCAAAAAGATAGTTTTGCTTCTGGTCTTTATTGTTCTGACTTAAAAGCAATTTATAATTCAAAACTCTCCTGATCAGGAATGGCTCACTCGTATTATTTACTTGTTCCTTTCTATACAAAACTTGTAAAGCTGAGCAGAATGATAATGTTTTTCCCCTGTACTCCCACCATCAATTTTACTATAAAGTACACACTCCGAGATGAGTTACAATTCTGAACTGTTATCAGAAATGAGCCACTATTGACAACACAATTGTCTCTTCATACACTTTAAATGGTATCTTCATATCAGATAGATATGCTACTTGCTACTCTTATTACACTGTGAAACAAAGATTATAGTTCATGACATATTTCTGGTGAATCATTGTACTAATTATCACATTACAACTGATTCACAACTTGTATGTACCACTGAATGACAATGTTTAGGTTTAGTATAAATATTTCTTTCATGTAGATCTATATCATTTTACTTGTTCAGTATTACTGTTTGTTTAGTACCTGGGTCTGTGATGATCTTACAGAAACTGAAGTTTTAAATACAAATAATGTGACATAAAAAAACAAATACAGTAACTATATATGTATTGTTTCTCAGTTTATGTATTATATATTCTTCTGGTATGAATAGGTTCTTAGTTTTAGTATGTTACCCATTGTATTATTACAGCATATGTACAATATACTGTTATAGAGTAGTGATCAATTTCATGAAACTTACTATGACTATTACTTTTGGTTCCAATTTTTACCATATACAGCATTTGTCACCTGACAATTTCTTCAGGACAGATCGTATGTCACAGCATGGCCAAAGCCCTCTAAAAACCAATGTTCCCTTTCCTAGTTACAGAAGGATGTTTCATTTATTCAATATGGAAATCCTAGCTATGCATTCATCTACAAGTAATATATGTAATATAAATTAATATTTCTAACATAAAAATACAGAACTTAAATCAGTGCTCATCTCCAGATGAACACATTCACATTCTTCCAATCATTGTATAGACAGCACATTCTCTATAAACAGTTATTTATCTAGGAACAGATATAACTAGTCTAACCAAACCACTAATTTGAATGCTAGTATTTCAAAATTAAATAAAGACATTTATGAGCTTCCACATAGAAATATGGATGTAGAAGATAAAGTACTGTTGTAAGCTCTATTTCATTTAAGATGGTTGTAATGATAAAAAAGTTTAATAAGATTAAAATGTTTTAAAGATTTAGGCATCAGATTATGAGATCAAGCAAAGCATCAAGAAGATTGCATGTGTAATTCGAGATAGAGTTGTTTCTAGCTGATATCATGAACCACTGTGTTTTTTGTTTCAGCAAATTCAAAAGACAACAATGAAGGTATCATTTTGTTTCCTGTTTTGTCAACATATGGTAGTTGAGCCAACTGAAATCCCTTTCATTTTCAAGAAAGAAGTTTTTACTTTAGCTTCTCTATGGTATGCTCCTACTTATATCAAACACATTGACTTCCTTAAGAAATTAGATTTACATTGTAAACGCCCTTAAAAGCAAGCAGAACATGAACATAATTAATCATATTCATCTTAATACATTATGCTATGCCTATTATATATTTAGCACTACTCTTTTCATCCATTCCCTAATGGATTTTAAAGAATTAAGATAAAAGTATAATAATAATAGTATTTCAACCACACTGTATTCATCACATCCACTGTCAACAATACATTTCATACAATCCTGAGCTACAACTGTTAATATACATAGGATACAATGAAAACAATAGTGATGTAAAAACGTTTTATATAGACAGTTCATTATAACTGCAATTGTTACAGTTTAACTGTCTTTAGAAGAAGGTAAATTAATTACGTTTGTCATAAGACATAATGTTAGGCTTATTATATATTTCTTAACACCATTTCTTGTAGATAAATGCATGTAAAGTTAAAATATCTTCACAGTACTTGACTGGAAAATAGCAATAACTATACAAAAAGTTGAATTTGCATTTACAACAGGAAGTGTGGACAATGTGTGAGATAGCAAATTCTGTGTATGATTATTAGTTGTGCTTTTCATTCATTATTTTCTTCTATTGCTTAGTTTATCTGTAAAAGTTTAGTTGTATTATAGTGCTAAATAACTTTCCACATAATCTTTTGTATTTTGATTAAATATGTGTTTATGATAAAACTGATATCAGATCCACTAGTGATGATATACAAGTACTATTAATATAGCAGAAGAGCATGTAAATTTAAAATCATGAGGTTTTACTCCTATGACCTGCTTCGTGAATACATAATACACTGCCAGAAGCTTTGCCAGAAAAGAGACTAACAAGATAAGCATTTTTGGTTTGCTCGCAACATTGTTATTGATATTGAAAAGTATTTTTTTAATATTGTATTTCCTGTATTTTTAGTACTGGCTTATTCTTTCTGGATCTTTTTCTCAATTTCATTATTTGAATAATATTGATATTATTAATATTAGTGATAAGTCCTGGCTGGGCACTTTATTAACTGTGTTTTGGTAAGTGTTGAAATTGTTATTGCTGAATAAATTGTTTTGTCACTGAACCATGATTGTAATGGCATGTTAATTTTTTAAAACTTTACAACTACACCACCAAGAAGTGAAGTATTCAGACCAGGTGTTCTCAGCAATAAATTTATATCGAGAAATGATGGCAGTAGAACCAAACACTGAGACACATCCTGAGGAATTATTGTTGGAAATGTTCTCATGAATTTGAAGAGTAAAGATAAAGTACAATATTTCAGCTGGGAAAGTGTGAAATCAGCTTTTGATAAAATTAAAAGTCGATATAGTGTCACTACTTGCTATATGATTCCATGAAGGCAGAATATGGTTGTACACCCTGCCACAAGAAAGGATAACTCCAAAGTTAAACACGTGTTAGGAAAAGCCATATGTTGTACTAAAAGGAATAAATTATGTGGTTTACAGAAACCAAAAAGGCA
Source organism: Tachypleus tridentatus (assembly GCF_004210375.1). Taxonomy (NCBI): domain Eukaryota; kingdom Metazoa; phylum Arthropoda; class Merostomata; order Xiphosura; family Limulidae; genus Tachypleus; species Tachypleus tridentatus. The sequence continues at coordinate 44,029,048 of NC_134833.1, read as the reverse complement.
CACAGTTCAGGAGCAAAGGTCATCCAGCATGAACATCTGTGAAAGTATGTCAGTACAATAATGGCCAAATGGATAACTTCAGAGAACATATGGGGGGGGAGGAGGGAGTAAATCTGCTAAGGAGCCCAGAATTCCTGTATGAATAAAAGAATACAGCCACCAGTGGATTGACTTGCCTATCTTCTCAGATAAAACACACCCCACTGTCATCAAGTGACAGTTAAGGACAATGGGTCATCCAACCTCTTTATATAATATATATTATGTCATATAATACCAATGACCATCCCAGTGACTAGAAATTGGGTGTGGTAAGAACTCCCTAACTCCACTAGTAGAATCTGAGAGAGTTATAGACACTGAGAAGCTCTGAGGAACAGTGTAATAAGTGAACCAAGTTTCCTTCATTTATAAAAGCAAACCAACCTTAATTTATTCTATCTGATAATCAGCAAGGATGGAAAGGATCCTCTTTAGCTTTACTCACGATAGTCCATGAGTAGCAGTAGCAGTCTAGCAGGAAATGGTAATACCACTTGGAGAGCTCCTAGATGGTCTTATAGAACACCTCATTTCTACAGAGCCTGTTGCAGCCAATAAGTATAGTGAAATTGGATGGATAAAAGTACATCTGCCTAGGCAAAACCTGCACAGAGTGAGATACAGTAAAAAAAAAAAAGAGGAAAATAAAGAAATACCTCCCCTCTTATAATCTATTAGATGTTGTCAAGACAGCCACAGTGGATAGTTAAGAACCCTCAGAATAATAAACTGCTAAACTTTGAAAATAATGTAAGAGAAGAGTATTGGTAGAAGTTCACATACCAACCCACCTGTTATCCTCCAGAGGGTAATTCAATCAGACAGCTAAAGATATAGAAATGTGATGAATCTGACAAAATTCAACTCACAGAAGTTTCCTCACCTGTAAAGAAAGTCCAAAATATGCAACATGGATCAATTTGCAAAGCAATCTCAAAAACGTAATCAGAACTAAATCCTGGGAAACTGAAGAATCTCAACAAATAAAGAGTCAATTTCTAGTACCTATAAGGGAGTTACTGTGAGCCACATAACACCTCAGGGCTCTAACAGGACATAAAAGATCTGGGTCTAATCAGTAAAAGAAGTGAAAAGCAGCTCAGATATAAACTAACAAGAAAGATTGTCTCCTTCCCTGACTGGCAGTGTCTTAGGAAGAAAAGAGCCATCAGGGTATGGTAAGAAAGAAAGAAATGAAGTGATAAAGTCCTGTGCAAATGTAATGCAAACAACTATGACCCAAAACATCCACGTGCCAGCAGTAACATAAAATACACTTGAATAAACATGGTGCACAAAGCTAGAGGTTTGAATGAATGTTGTGATAGAGCATTTAATAATAACATAATATCCCAGTTGACTAATGGAAAAGCCCATTTGGGAAGAAGGACTAAAAGGATCAAGAAAGGCAGACAACAAAGGAGATTCAAATACTTTTCAAAGTTTAAAATATTGAAAAGTAGTCAATAAAGTTGTCTTATATAAAGGGACAGTAAACAACTTTAAAAGTGAAACCTTGATGCCATTCAAAGTACTGCACAACTTCCACACACGAAGTTTAACTTGGGAATATCTGAATGTAGAATGCTGGATCAAGATTGCCTCAACAGAAGTGGCCAAAGAAGAAGTGGCATAGGGAGACACTCTTAAAGATACTATCGATAATGAAGGAAACCATGGTTGGGCCATAAAATATGCAGCTACTAACAGTACTCAACAAGAAGTGGATCGAGTCATAGCCAAAACTCTGTGTGACACACAAATTGGGGGAAAGACATAGAGGTGCAATCCCATCCAATCTTAACTGAATGCATCTATTGCCAAATCCCAAGGAAGAGGTACCAGGGATCAAAATTATTGTAGTTGATATTTCCAATGAGTTGTGAATGCATCAATAACTGGAGTCCTGAAATGAGAGCAAATCCACCAAAAAAACTCACAATGGAGCATCCATTTGGTCAGTAGAATTCAGATGGACTGAGACAGAAGATCTGCTATTAAATATGTCACCCCTGGAACATGACAAGCCAGAAGGCTGATATAATGGGAGTTAGCCTGGTAGAGAATATCAAAAGTTTGAAAATAAATGTCCTCAGAATGCAACATCTTGATAGGAAATGTTGGAATGAATCATAAAGATTTTCCCCTTCAATACATTTAGAACTTGAACCATTGACTGTTGGGCAACTAGAAGTTTTAGAATATCTACGTGAAAGGAAGATTCATCTTCCACCCATAGATCTGGGAATTCTTTACTGTCAATATACATCCCAGAAGTGAAGCATCTGTAAAGAGCTGAATCTTGGGATTAGAGGGCAATATAAGAATACTGACTGTAGTGGTGGCCCAATCCAACCACTACCTGAGATTTAAGATGTTGCTCCCCATTAAAGAAACTGGATGCTCCAGTGAATTGGAATTCATGATGCATTGATTATGAAGCAACAAATGAGGGACCACATATGTCCTCAACCCAAAGATATCTGAGATCAAAGGGTTGTTCATATCCCAAAAAGACAGAAAACCATCCACACAGTAGAAGAAGAGGATATGAGTGAGAGCCTGACTGTCCATTCCATAGCCTGGAACTGGATGGGAGTCAGTTGAGCCTAGCTGAGAAACATGTTGAAAAAAAAAAAGACACCCAGAAGGACAATACTTTGAGTAGCCAAGAAAATGGATTTCTTAGCTGTGATAAGAAAGCCAGCAATAATAGCTTTTGAAAGGACAATCTGAATGTGTTGTTCTATCAACTGACAAGACAATACTAGAAGTAACCAATTGTCTATATAATGGTGTGTGCACAGACTCTAAAAATGGAGGTGGCAAAAAAAAGCTCGTATGACTCTGTGAAAGACATATGGTTTTGATGCTAAGCCAAAGGGCAGAGTCTTGAACTGCAGAACCTGACTCTTGTACATGAAACTTAGATAGCAGCAGAATAGCTTTGTTCTGGCAACGTGGAGATATGAACTGGCAACTTCAAACTTGGTCATCTATAAACCTGGTGAAAAATGTTAATGTAGTTGAAAAAAAATTGGTTTGAATAAGAAAGATCATTGATTATCTGCCAATTTCCCACCTTCTTGGGTACAAAAAATAAATGTGTATAAAATTCCACAAGAACTGGATTGATTCACTATTCTACCCCCTTGTTCAATTGCTCTCTAATAACCTTATAATGAAGATTCACACTCCACAGATCTGTTGAAGGTAGAAATACCACAGGTTGGGAGGATAATGGAGGTGGAGAAGTTAACTCAATTATCAACTCCAACACCAGAACCTGTTTAAAGTGATTGCAGAATCCAGTCTACATCCATACATATCCAAAACAATAATCTAAATATACATCCCCATGGCAGTGATCAGACAAAGTATGCCATTCAGATAAATATGGGAGTCAAAGCACAGCTATTTCATCATGTAATTGAGCAGTAAATCTCTCAGCATCAACAAAAATATTAGGTAAAGGAGGAAATTAAACAGTCACACCTCAGACCTTTCAGTCATCAAGGAGTAGATTCAAAAACAACTGGAGAAAGCCCCAAAACCTTACAAACCTGACTGACGAACAGAAAAAATGAAGGAAAAGGTGAATGAGCCAAACTGGCCTCATGAGAAGCTGATGTAGTAAATAAAGGTGCTAAAGTAAGAGGAATCCAATTCTTCCTAGTCTTTCCTGAATCACTGAAAACTTCAAAACCCCCTGGAGAGACACTCCCATGCAATTAATCAGATCATATTATATCACAAAACATTTTAGATAATAATTAATAAAGTATACAGAAAGCCACTTGGCAATGCACAAATTGCAACCAAGTATGTTAACTATCTCACCACTTCTGTAGAGAAACCCGTATCTAAACACTTTGTCAAGAAATAGCAATAGAGGTAACTGAATGGAGTGCTTACGTACAGTACTAGGACAAAGGGTGCAATGATGTAGGTGGTGAGTATCAAGACAAATATTGACAAGTGAAACCGGGTGGGGTATGAAAGTCTGAAGCAAATATGAAAAAAATCAAACCATTGTTCAGCTGGGCAAGGTTGAAACCCCGACAGTCAAGTAATAGCTATATGTATCAGCAGAAGTGTGTGTGCTGTGGAAGAGGAAGTTCTCATGAGTCTTTGAGAAAAAAAAAAAATGTCTGTGGCTACTTCAACTGAAAAATGCTGAAATATGAAAGTTCACAATTAAAAAAATACATATTCTTTACACACATGCCAAATTGAGAACTGATGTAACTCTAGAGCATACAGGGAATCAGCTGCACTAGAAGGGTGTGTCATACTCCTACTAGTAGAAAGCTGTTATATGCTTATTTGCATGCTGCAGCACAGCTATCATAAGTGTAGGTGGGAATCTCAAGACTAGTGGCAATAAAGAAATTACTACACATATAGGGGGCAGTACAAATCAATAAAAGTTATTATGCAAGAGGAGGTAAAGCTTTATGTGAGAGGAAGTAAGATAGAGTATTCAAATTATGTTCAAAGGTAAAAATTGTAAACCAAGGAGAGACAGATTTAGGATTTGGAAAAATTAAAATTATCTGTAAATTATGCAGTCTATTTTTGAATATGATGGTTAACATTTAGAATAAAATAACCTAGAACAAAGTAAACACAATATCTTTAAAATAGTTCAAAAAAAGGCTTGCTTAATAGATGAGGAGTCAAGGATGGATATAGGCTAGTGGATGTTTGATTAAATGAATGGAAAAGCCATGACAGACCAAAAAAACCATTGCTGTTCCTCATTATTCATGTTACTATTAGTTACAAAGTCTGTTTTGTTTAAAAGAATCATCCTTGTACTTCAAATACCTCACTTGAAAGCATAAAACTTACAAATTCACAATTAATCTGTCATATTATATAAGCATAACCCAAATGTATAAAAAATATTTTTAAATTCATAAGCATTACATCAAAAGCACATGAGAACTTACCTAAAATAACAAGTGTTAGCCAACATATAAGATGAAGGTCTTTTGATAACCAACACTGCGGATCATTTACCACAGGATGAGAAATATACCAAAAAACAGCACTCATAAAATCAGATAAACTTTTTTCATTTTCAGACTTTGCTGAATGGAACTAAACAATGATTAACTCCATATTCTCTGGAAATCTCAATTTTATATTGTGCAGTGTAAATCAGGAAAGATGTGATACAACAATACGTGAATAAATCCAGTACAACAACTTTTCTATTTAAAATGTAAATAGATGTAAATCAGGAAAGATGTGATACAACAATAAGTGAAGAAATCCAGTACAACAACTTTTCTATTTAAATTTTTGGAGAGTTATAGGGATTGTTATACATTCAGCCAGTTCCAAAGCTACAGAAAAATATCCAAAGTTTTAAAATACCATCTTTTTATCATAGTACGTTTATACAGGAGTATGAAATGAAGAATCTTGCAAATATTTTAAAGGTTACTAAAGAAGCTGTCAGTATCTTTACTATAATCAAAATTTTGTTGCCGCAAATACTATCAAGCAATGCTATAACATCATTAAATCATTTTGCATTTATTTCAACCATTTACAAACTTAAAATATCTTATACCATAAAAGAAAGTCAATATAGATTGACAAGATTTTGTCTAACTTTTCTGTTACCTTTTTTCAAACAAAATAGTTACCTGGATGATGAAAAACAAAAGTATTTGCTACAAAGATATCTGTGAAAACTACTTAGCTGAACTCTTTAAGTCGTGATTGGACAGGCAAGAGTGAAAGAACGCGACCAATGATGTACAAACAAGTACTAGGTGATAAGAAGTATTTGATAAGAGTGATGTAATTGGCAGGATCATCAACTGGTGCAGCACTGCTGATAACATGATGTTTCTATGTACAACCATAAAATAAAGAAAAAAAGTGACCATGCTGATAAACAACTGCATTCCTCTAAAATGTTGAAACATACTATTAATCTTCCTATTTTAATCTAGTTTTTGTGTTTTAAATAATATTAAAATTCTCCATTTCATATGATAGCCATCATATGGAAGGTTCCATTTGCACATTTTGAAAAAACATTTTTCAAAAAAAAAAAGGCACAAATTTTCTTAAATAAAATGCTAATACAAACTAGAGATGACCATACAACTGTTATTTAGTTCCTTTGTCAAATGTACAGTTATCCCACACTCATGTTTCAGAATTAAATAATGGAAGCATTTTTACTGTCATCAATTTGGGTAATACAGCTTAAAAAAATATTTTGTTTACTATAACACAGCATTCAAAAATAAGTTAAATAGATGATTTTTTTTGTTTTTATAAACTATTTTTCAATGTAATATATTAACAAGTATTAAAACTTTCCTACACTGAAAATACATTTCCAATAGATTCTTACCTTCACTCATAGAATAGTTTGTTTTTTTCAACTTGTACAACCTTCTATATGCAAATATTTTTGTTTGGCATTAGCCTTGATACTTCCACCTGACCACACATTTTCACATAAAGCAACTACTATATAGCATGCAACAACCTTCCACCAACAGGAGTGTAGTACAACTCTTAACACAGCTAACCTCTCTCTGTGCCACTCAAATCCATTTCCAGATTGAACAAAAGAAAATACATCAAAAGTAGAAAAGTGGGAAGTGTGAGAGGAAATGAAAAATTTCGGTGTAGAAAAATGTTAAATTCTGATATGATATCTTACTCTTGCTCACAAAATAGCTAGAATCTCGTACTGACCTAGTGGAGGAACCAGTCTAACAGTACCTAGATGAGTTCCCTTCAGAAAGCACTCAAAGGAAGCCCATAGGGTTTGTGAATAGAACATAAAAGACACACCTGGGGAAGAGCACACAACCTCTGAGCCAGAAATTCCCTTCACCCACAAAAATAGTGTGATGCACTAAGGGAAAAATCATCTTAGGGATCCCAGAAATAACAAAGACTCCCCTTATATGGAATGGCTATATCACTGTGGAATGTAAGGGGGAGTTCAATCTCAACCAACACCAGCACTACTGTGATAAGAATATCTGATCCACTGTAGAAGAGTGTCCTCTACTGTTCACCTCAGACAGGAACTGCAAGATCTTCCATTCTAAAGACCTACATCATCATACGGGTGTGTCAAACACAACCAACAGCAGTACCCCAAGGAACTAATTGACATCAAGACAATGACAGGAATGTAGACAACAATGTAGTGGTTCAACTCCAGTCCAGAAATACTCAGCATTGGGAATGAATCATCCAGTCCACAGTTGGAGGAGGGTACCTGAGCCACTTGCATGTGAGGACATATTTGGTTGATCCAGCTCCAAACAACATTAGTACACCCTGAGAACTAACATCCTGGCAATGGTAGGAAGAAGAGTGCTCAAATGGAATGAACTGCAATTTGGCAGAAATTGTACAATCCATAATCTGGAATAATACTTCAGGTCTACTGTAAAAACATCTATACACTATTGACACTAGCAGAATACTACTGCCTTATTCTCGAGTGAATGGATTTGAGCATGTTCAGGAGGAAGCCTTCATGATCCACCACCCCAGTAATTAGGTGAGAAATAAGGACTCCCACACTTCACTGGAATAAGGGAAGAAAAAAATGGGATGACAAGTCTGGAAGAACACAGTACCAAAACAAAAAGTTCAACTGGTGACTACAACCATACTTTGAAAAGCTAATCATTAGTGATTGAGTCAAAAGAAGTAGTGGCAGGGATGGGCAACATTCTCCTTCTACTTTACTCATGTTAGCCCATCAGTGTACTAGATGAGAAGTAGGGGAAGGTACATCCCATCTGACAGGGGACCAAACAAAAGCCACAGGTGAAGATAAATTATTAGAAGAGAAAAATGTAACCCACCTGAGTGAGGATGTCTGAGGTGGCATCAGTAGAAGCATGCACAGAAGTATAAATCACAACTTGAGTGGTCAAAGTTGTGCCTCAGATATGATGCGATATGGAGTGGAATGGATGATGGAAAGGATAAGTGGAAGAAGATAGATTGGGGTAAAGGTATAAAGGGAAAGGAAACCCAATCTTGACTAAGAGCATCAACAACTACAGCCAAAGCATATAAAATTGGAAATCAAAACCTTGGAAGTTTGGAGTGCAATTGGGTGGCAAATGCATCCAGTTCAGGTGCACTCCATCAAAATACACCCAATCAAACATCTGTGTCTCAAGGGACCACTCTGAGGAGAGAATCTTGTTAGGGCACAATAAATGAGCCATAACCAGATTCATAGCACCCAATATATGATATGCTAACAAGTAAATGTCATGGTCATAAGCCTAAAACCAGAGGTTCAACATGCAGAAAGAAAGAGACCTTGACCAAGTTCTCCCATCCCAAGAGAAGGATGATACAGCAAATGAGTTGTTAGAATGAAACTCAACTGATTGGGATCTGAAGAGAAGTAAGGAAATGAACCAAATCCTCAAAGTAGGTAAATAATTCCAAGAAATGACTCACTGATAGACAAATGGCCCCCAAACGCCTTCATATCCAGATATACACTCCAACCTGAATAAAAATATTTATTGAAGAGGTGCACCACCAGACTAAATGAAGAGGAACATTAACTTCACAGTTGTCTCTGTCCAGCCATTTAGCAAAGTCCCAATGAAGTGAAAGAGGGAGATGACAAGAGGCATTTCAGAGATGCCAACTATTTCAAATGACTGAACATAATGATTGTAGACAGAGCCCTTTCACAGGTTTAGTCTTTTTAGATTTGCCAGAAACCAGACAATCTGGTGAATAAGGCCTCTTTTTTTCCATCTTGTGAACAATCGCAGTGGTGTTTCTATGCCACTTAGAAAACGAAAAATACCCATCTATGCGAGTACTGATTGGCTGACAAGCACTGATGATGTAACTATGGATTCCCCCACATACCCAGTATGGAGAAGCACTGCACTCAAACTATTGGTAGACGTCATAGATACAAATATTTTTTATTAATTCAAGCACAAATGTGATTATCGCAAGTAGCCATTTGGACTATGTCTTTTATTTATTATCAAACTTTATTTGTATCTCACTAGAAATGATCTTTTCACCCACTTCAAGCCATGGGGGAACAAGTTATCACTTATTGTATAGGCCTATATAATATATAATAATTTGGGAGTTGCAACAAGTCGTAATATTCATCTGTATGTGTGTATAGCCGTAATGTATACACCAAAATCATAATGATTACGCTCAAATCGTAATGGTTGGTATCTCTGGCATTTAAGAGATCCTGAACAAGATTCTACTGATCAACATCCTGAAAATACTGTATGCGAGCTTGACCAAGGGGAATTGGGGCCTCCAAGTAAACCTATGTCCCCAAAAGGAACAGAGCCTCTAGTGAGATAAGGAAAGGAGAGAATGAAATGTTCTGAACAAGAAGTTCCATAAATTGAATAAGTTTTCTATTCAAATTTCAGCTGGGCCTATCCCTTGAGAGAGGGAGGAGAACTTATCTACCCCAACCAGCAGGTTCTTGTGATACAAAAAAACAAAAGTTCTAAAATTGACAAGTTCTCCCCCTGATCTTATGATAAATACAAAAATGTATCTGTATGTCAAATTCTAGGTTATTTCATGCAAGTTTGACCCCTTCACAGATCACTTAAAGGTCAACACAGACTGTCTCATGCAAAAAAAATATACATAATAGTGGTGCAGATATGTAAATATGATATAACGATGTAAAACATCAATGAATGAAATAAAAATGAGTATAAGTAAACTTAAAAAGTAAATAAAAATAAAAAGGTGAAAAGTAATTAACAGTCAAAATACAGTCATTGGATCATCACATAAAATAAATATTCATTACAAGTCAGTCTATGTATGTCATGTCAAGCTAAGCTACATAATACTAAATCAAGTTACCTCACATTACAGGAGCATGTGAGTTCTAATCAGGTAATATTAAGTTGTATCAGGTCAAGCATATCATGTCATGCCAATCTGTTTTAAGAACTCATGTCTGTGACTATACAGGAGATATTTAAATAAACATTACAAACTTTATTTCTTCTTTTCTGGTGCAGTCATGGCTAAAGCAATAGCAGGATGATCAACTACAAACTCAGTTCTACATTCTTTCCTTTTTTTTCAAATCATTATCCATTACTGAAAGACAGTTAAGCAAGATGTTATGAAAGCAGTCATTTGAATAGTGCAGACATTTCAACTACATCCATATGAAGTGATCATTCCATTGTCAAACTCATAAAACTAATCAGCAGCAACTGAAACCTATGAAAAAAAAAACAGGTGACATTTTCTTAGACATGGAAATGCCTTCCTGAATTTTTTAACTTTACTTTTTGATATTGCCCATAAAAAGGCCATTCATATGATTAAGTATTACACTTGCAGAACAAAAGCTATTATCACAGAAGACAGGATCTTTTGGAAGACCAGTGAAATTCATGACAAATGGAACTAAAGTCACTAGATAGAAAATACTACCAGAAGTTGCTAAGAAAGCACCAGTCACCAGTTTTCTGGAGGACTCCAAACAAATGGTAACAACAACCTGGTTTAAAATAACTTCCCTGTTCTATACCACCCTAGTGAAGAAGATCCAGAACTGTCTCAAAAAAAAAAAGGAATCCTGAAGAGTGGGAATGATATGAAATGAGAGGACAGGTAAGAATGGGAACTGAAACAAACTATGTAACTGTGAACTGAACATGCAGAACCAAAAGATCTGTGGTGAAGGATTCCCAAGCCATGGCAAAGCAGAAGATCCTGGACACACAGTCACTGGGATCACCAGGAGCACTGTGAAATTTGAAAACCTGAAGAGCAGGTACTGGTAAAAGATATGAAAGAGTGGATGAGACGCAGACAGAGGTGCAGGATGATAGAGAGACAAATAGAAATCCAATGAGGAAAGAGAGGCGTGCAAAAGCACAGACTTGACTCTAGCTACCAAAAGTATCGAAAAGACTCCCAAAACCATCTTGCTTTAAAAAGGGAGTCATGCACAAATTCCCTAAAGAGGTTAAGGTAAATGTACACTAGATAAAAAGGTATTCCAGCTCATGGCTCCCAACAACAGGGGAACCATGTGGGTAAGGAAATGGCATAATGTGACAACCACACAAGCATGGAAAAACAATCAGAATACAAGTCACCACCAAAAACTTCTCATGGAAACAATGCAAGAGCCTCAGACAGAAGTTGAATTAAGAAAAGGGAAATAATAATTGCAGATACTGAGATGCACATAAAAAAACTGGGGTTTGGAAAACTTACTGAAGTAGTGAAATTAGAACCACACAGAAACAAAAGCAATTTTTTCTAATGGGACTCCAAAGAAGGAAGAGCAAACATATTGCAAACTACAGCAGAAACTACTATACAGTATAGGAGCAGAAGCATACTGACCCCAGAATGTAATCAGTATGCAAACATAATGTCACAAATTCCAATATCTGGTGAGGTGGGGGAGAACAGTGTTTTGCAGCACAATAACAATAGAATGATGTATGTTCAGGCTATTATTATGGCAACTACATTATTTTTCAGACCGAACTTTAAAACTGTTTACACAGCAATATTAAACTAAGCACAGGCAACTCATTTTAAACTTACACCTATGTTACAATGCCACTGTGAATATGATCGCAAGAAATCAAGTTTGTAACTTTTATTTTTATTATACTTGGATGTCTCAAAAGATCCTTGAATTAAGTATGCCATATTTTTATCCTCTACTTTTACCACTTTCATCACTAGAAAAAAAAAGGAAGATCTACCAGAATCTCAAAAATCTCAATTCCATCTAACTACTAGTTTTAAAAAAAAATTCAAAGGTTTCAACTTGTTTTTAGAGAGCATAATCATACTCAGTATCTTTTACATCCAATAAAAATTAAAGAATGAGAACCTTACAATTATAAATAGGCATTTTATCTTTGCTTTTAAAGGGAAATTAAAATCAGCCTTTCCCGTTCCCCAATGTAACAAAAAGATCTTGCATGCAAACCATAACTAAACACTTTACATTATTTATGAACAAACCAAATTTGTGTTGATTTAAAATGGCAATTCTTGCTCCATTCATAGTTGTATAATGGATCTCATTATTCTAATGACAACATTTTTTGTTTCATGATTTGAAGTACCGCAGTAATACAAAGCATCTGATATGCTTAAAACTTTTACAAAGTTTTGACAAGTGAGTTCTCAAATAATTCCCTTTTTTTTGTTGGAAAATATACTAGATAAGTAAACTGACTGTTGGGTGAGTGATTGAATGTTGTTCCTGGTGGAGAAAAGTCACAAAAGTTTAATATTACAAGTGTTTCAAGTTAGTACCATTGAATTTTCTCATTTTCATTAATGATACTGATAACAGAATAGCCAGCAAATTATATAAATTTGCAATTCATACAGTTGTAAACTAAGGTTTTAATGTTTGAGTTTAAAAGTTTGCTGTAGGAAGCATGTAATTACACTAACCTTAAGATCAGGAAAGTTAAACATCAGAAAGGCTAAACAATACATTCAAATAAGCATGTATATCATTGTCTCCACACCTGAGTCGATTTGGTGTCAGAAACGACATTTGGTGTCAGACATGAATTAAAGCCTATTCCACTGTTTAGTTACTCTGTCAGTTACTTGTTCATCTATCAAAGCTAATTAAAATAGGTATACATACCATAACATTAATATATCTACTGAAACAGTGTTTGTGAAATTTGGCCAACATTAGTTTCTGAGTTAATGTTGAAATATGTACTTATCAAATTAGCTCCACAACTTACAATTGAACATGACTATAGCACACATTTAATAAATTATTAGAGAAATAAATTAATCTATCATTATAAATGATTACATGGACGGACTGAACTTGGCCTTAGAAGTTTTCATTTCATTAAATTATAAGTGATCCACCCAATAATAGAACACGCAACAATAACTTTAATTAATCACGTTTGTGTTTTCTTACATCAAAGCCACATCGGGCTATCTGCTGAGCCCACCGAAGGGAATCGAACCCCTGATTTTAGCGCAGTAAATCTGCAGACTTACCACTTCCCCCACCTAGCGTAATTCAAGTAGCAGTTACAAAGTGATTCTGGGATTAATTTCAGTTATTTTCATACTATAATGCTTTAAAAAATTAAAAAGAATTGAAGAAAAATTTATTTTGTAATTTTAAATATGAATAGACATTTTTTTCTGTTATTAAATATTATTATAAACATAAAGTAAAAAACGTTATTTACCACATCAAATAGAAACAAGCAGAAATAAGACATTTGAATTCTAGTAGACATCGATATTTATAAAAATATTATTTTTCAATAGAAGAAGAATATACACGAAACCTCACAAACTTACAAAGATAAATAATTTTATTTTAAATGATAACAGTGTTCACAATCCGTGTGAAAATATTTTCTATAATTAAATTATATAGTGCAAAAATATTCTTACATGTTGTCACTCAATAGATAACAGCCGTAAGAATATCATGAAGAAAATTTTGATTTTGAAACCTTCTTGATGGTAAAGGAGTTAAAGCAAATGTTCAGGAGTCATGCTCTAAGAATTTCGTTCCTGAAATACGCAAAAGATGTGTATGTATGTGTGTTTTCTTGTAGCAAAGCCACATTTGGCTATCTGCTGAAACCGCCAAGAGAATTCGAACCGCTAATTGTAGCGTTGTAAATCTGTAGACTTACCGCTGTACCAGGTTGGAACTACGCAAAGGGAGTAGCAAGTCTTGTGTTATGTGTTATATCTGTAACTGGCAAATCTTTACATAGTGCAAATTAATATCTTCTCTATTTTTCTAATGATTATTTGTAAAGGCCCCACAAAGCATTTTGTCAAAGTTATGCATTGGAAAGCTTGAATTTTTTGCAAAAGGTTAACTTTTTTTTTCATTTGGCAAGTAAAATTTTTTCCTTATGTCGATTTTATTCAGTGACAGTGTTAAGACTTCAAGCCTTAACAATATTCGGTCCAAGCTCAGAAGTAAATATCGGAAAATACTTTCTCACTTTGAGTTGAAATTAATAAGAAATAGGGTTAAATAGAAGATGATGAAAAAAAAACATTTTTTTCATCATCTTCTATTTAACCCTATAAGATTTTGTTGTCTTATAACTCTGAATCGTAATAAATGCTACACATCTGTTTTTTGTTTGTTTTACACAAAAAATATTACAAAATATTCGTTTGTTTGTTTTTGAATTTCGCACAAAGCTACTCGAGGGCTATCTGTGCTAGCCGTCCCTAATTTAACAATGTAAGACTAGAGGGAAGGCAGCTAGTCATCACCACCCACCGCCAACTCTTGGATTAATCTTTTACCAACGAATAGTGTGATTGACCGACATTATAACGCCCCCACGGTTGGGAGGGCGAGCATGTTTAGCGCGACGGGGATGCGAACTCGCGACCCTCAGATTACGAGTCACACGCCTTAACGCGCTTGGCCATGCCGGCCTGAAATATTCGTAACACAGTATACAGAAATTGCATTTCGTTATTTACGTGATGAGCTTCAGCTACTTTTCAATGCTTTATTCAGTTCGTACAACTCATACTAGATAGGCTGTGTTTAATACGTATGGAAGAGGATTTCAATAAATGCAGTAAATTACTGTTTCTCTGAAAACTGTGACGAAATCTTGGAGCGACAATGATGTGTGCGGTTGTTGAGGGATTTTGCAATTTCGTCGTTTCTAAAAGAGCGCGTTACTCATTATAATTTGTCTCAAACGAGTCTCCGATTTATTATGTTACGTACATTACGAATTACAATTGAATGTGAATTTAGAAGTTAATTGAATATCAATATATATCAAATGTATGATATTTGCCAAAAACGTAATACTGTTTCTTTCTTAACACAAATATATTTGAACCCACAAACAACAATACAATTTATAATGACGGTTATTACAAATAATTATTTATATATAAAAATGTTTCAAACTCACAAACAATGTTTAGTCTTTTATCTGCTCTGGAACTGAATATTTTATCGACGGTCCAGGTCCATACACATATGTTCATACAAAGATACGCTTCACTTGACAAGCATGCTAGCTAGTTTTATTCTTCACCTGTGAGTTGTTCCTGCTGAAGTTATGCGGTGGCTTCGTAGATATGCTAACCTTCCGAAATTAACCTTCTGACGCTTAACGGTTCGTAATGTTCAAAAGCCATAAACGTTCATAGTCAGATATCTGTAGTTTTCCTATTGATAAGCGTGTGTCACAAGTACACTGCTGGCCAAAATCTTAAGGCCAATGAACATAAAGAAAATAATATGCATTTTGCGTTGTTAGACTCAACCACTTATTTAAGTAGAGCTTCCAAAGATTAAAATAAGAAAAGGAAAAAAACAATTTGCATTTAATAGGAAAAATGTGAACACTATGAAATTATCCTAAATACTAGTTGGTCAAAAGTTTAAGACCATACTGAAACAAAGCGTAAATCGGTAAACATGTGAAGAAATTTAGTCACTTGTCTTCAAGCATTAGCTTTGTTAACATCTCCCACTGACATCTCCTGTGTTACATTGGGTAAAAACATAGCAAAGGCAAAAAGTTGACAGAGTTTCAACGTGGCAGAATTGTCGAGCTGCAAAAGCAATATCTCTCTCAACGTGCCATTGCTGGTGAGATTGAGCGTAGTAAGACTGCTGTTGCAAATATCTTAAAAGACCCTGAGGAATACGGAACGAGAATTTCAAGTGGTCAGTCCAAGAAAATTTCGCCGGCGTTAGGCGGGAGGATTCTACGGGTTGTCCGGCAAGACACCAGCCGATTGTCGAACCAGATTAAGGCTTTTACGGACGCAAAATGCAGCTCAAGAACAATAAGACAGCATCTTCGAGAGAAAGGCTTTAAAATCCGTAAACGTCTTCAAAGGCCATGCCTCATTCCACATCACGAAACAGCTCAGTTAAACTTTGCTGAGAAGTACCAAACATAAGACATAGAAAAGAGGACGAAGGTTTTGTTCTCTGATGAGAAAAAATTTAACCTGGATGGTTTAGATGGCTTTCTACGTTTTGTGATAGCTACCTTTTATACACATTAAGCGAAATTCTCGAAAACTTCTATTGGTCCAGCAATACGCCAGTGTTTTCACTCTTGATTATTACACTCGAGAATGCTATACAAATTCAGAGAATAAGTTAGACTTGTGCAATACACATTTACGTAACATGCACTGAAACAATCGTAGATATTAAAATAAATGCACAACAAAAAATGCGTAACAAACGCTCGTCTTTTTAGACTCGAAATGAGCACATTATTTTTCCTGACGACCTGGTTGTCAGGACGCTCGATTCGTAATCTCCAGCTTGTGAGTTCGAATTCCCGTCACACCAATTATGCTCACCCTTTCAGCCATGGGTTGTTAGAAAGGTACGGTCAATTCCAGAGTAGCTCAAGAGTAGGAGGTGGGTTGTAATGACAAGCAACCTTCTCTCTAATCTTACACCGCTAAATTAGGGGCAGATAGCCTTAATGTAGCTTTGCGCGAAATTTAAAAAAACAAGCAAACAAAGGCAACAGGTAATATTATAAATGTTTTTTTTACACTTTCAGTAAGATTGATAAAGAGAATTATTTGGCCTTCTACTCTCCAGTTTTTTACTTATTGACTTTTAACCAGTTATGAAAAGATTTTATAGAATAGGTTAGATATTACATGCGTGAATGTGGTAAATACGTTTTAATCAGAAATAAATTTAACATATTTTCAAGTATAAAAATGTAAAATAGTATGCTATATGTTTTCTTATGATTTCCAATACGCATAATTTCTTTTGGAACCTAATAAATACTATACCACTTAACTCAAACAAACAAACCATTATTACTAACGAAGTAGGCTGTTCACAACAGCGATGTATGGGTTTTCATTCTCTATAGTTAAAGCTAAAGGGTGATTTATTGCTAATAGTAAGAGTACAATTCTATATAGCTTAAACATTCTATCACTTGTTTTCCAGGGTGCCTCTACAAACATTCTCAAACTATCTCTTACTGCAGCAGTATCACTATGTACAGAGGCCACAGACCGCAAGAGCGGAGGTACTTTTCTTTCAATTTTATTAAAACTCTTTTGCCTGGAGAAAGAAAGTATTAACTTAGCTTCTACTGCCGGCACATGCAGTGCTTGAACTAACTAAGCTAACTCAATCCGTACCGTAGTCTTATAGTAAAAAATAGGCCTGGCATGGCCAAGCGCGTAAGGCGTGCAACTCGTAATCCGAGGGTCGTGGGTTCGCGCCCGCGTCGCGCTAAATATGCTCGCCCTCCCAGCCGTGGGGGCGTATAATGTGACGGTCAATCCCACTATTCGTTGGTAAAAGAGTAGCCCAAGAGTTGGCGGTGGGTGGTGATGACTAGCTGCCTTCCCTCTAGTCTTACACTGCTAAATTAGGGACGGCTAGCACAGATAGCCCTCGAGTAGCTTTGTGCGAAATTCCCAAACAAACAAACAAACAAACAGTAAAAAATAATTGTTGCAAATTATTCTTAATCCTAGTGTTGAAAACTAGCATTCCCGCTCCTGCTTCATAAAATTAGGTTTGTTCTACTCAAGTTTATATATTAATGTGTTAGTGATATTTAATAGTACTCTCGATACTTTCCTAATTTATTTGTTATGAAATTTCATTGTCTGAATTCAGAATATATTACTATTCGCGTGTTTATCTATCAAATGAACCTTTCATCTGGATATTTGTCTCTGACCATCTACTTTCTAATTTAATTCATATAAACCGTTTGTGGTCGCTGTTCCAAATACAATTTTTTTAAGACGCTTTAACCTGCATTTATCAAACCACGTTTTCGTTAGTTTCGACCCGATATGAATAAGATATATTTAATGCTTTTTTTTTTCTAGCAATAAATTACGTATCTCATCATGATACTGTCAACACTAGCGAAGCTTTTTTCTGATTTTAAGATAGTTGTTCCTTGACTATCACATGATATGACTTCGTATTACCATGTAATATAATCTACCATGTAAATTACTTTTATATAAGCTATTATCTCCTTTATAGGTAGCATACATACATCTCTACTATGAATATCCCCGTCATGCCAAACGTGCTCGTCCTTTCAGCAGTGCGGGCGTTATAACGTGACGGTCAAACCCACTATTCGTTGGTAAAAGAGTAGTCAAAGACTTGGCGGTCGGTGGTGGTGACTAACTGCCTTTCTTCTTGTGTTACACTGCTAAATTAGGGACGGCTAGTGCAGATAGCCCTCGTGTAGCTTTGGAGAAATTCAAAAACAAACAAACAATCTACTATGAAGTAGAAAGAATGGACTTTCCTGTGTAGATTCAATTTCTGTGCTTCGATTTGCTGACAAAAGTAAAGGAACTTCCTCGTTTTCTAATATTTCTCACAGTACTGAGAGATAAGGTCTAATACAGAGGCCCGGCATGGCCAAGCGCGTAAGGCGTGCGACTCGTAATCCGAGGCTTGCGGGTTCGCGCCCGCGTCGCGCCAAACATGCTCGCCGTGGGGGCGTTATAATGTGACGGTAAATCCCAATATTCGTTGGTAAAAGAGTAGCCCAAGAGTTGGCGGTGGGTGGTGATGATTAGCTGCCTTCCCTCTAGTCTTCCACTGCTAAATTAGGGACGGCTATCACAGATAGCCCTCGAGTAGCTTTGTGCGAAATTCAAAAACAAACAAAACAAACAATCTAATACAGTTCTGTTGAATCTTTTTACTAAACCATTAGTAGCTGAGTGAAAGGCAGTGGTCTCTGTTTTGTTTTTTTGAACACTTAGTAATTCTCAAATTTCCTTCATTGATTTAGAAATGAAGTTACTACCTCTGTATTTCAGCAAACACTGGAATATGCCACGTTTACCTTCTATGTTATTTATAAATGTTTTAGTGATCGTTTCTGCTTTTTTGTTAAGGTAAACATATTGCCTCAGGAAATCTAGTTAGTAGGCCTGTGACTACTGACACATGCTTGTTTCCTGCCTAGAATGTAGACAATGGGCCTAATATATACATGGCTATTAACTGAAAAGGCATAGTTTAGCTTGGCGTTCCCTGTAAGTTAGTCTAAAGTGGTAGCTAGTTTACACTTCTTAAATTCCAGGCATAGTTCATAATAATCTTCAATATCTTTTCTGATATTCAGCCAAAAGAATATTCTACTTATTCGAAAGCTATACCACAAATGATGTGTCATGATCAATTTTTTTATTATGTGCAACAAGTATCCCAATATTCTGTTATCATCAGTTTTTTCACACAAGTTTGGCTTTAAAGTGTACTCTGGATGTTATTCTTGTAGTACCATGTTACTTCAGGTTTTCTTTCACCGTTAAACAGGTTCGCTTGTGTGTTTTGAATTTTGCGCAAAGCTACACGAGGGCGGTCTGCGCTACCGTCCCTACTTTAACAGTAAAAGACTAGAGAAAAGGCACCTAGTCATCACCACCCACCGCCAACTCTTGAGCTTCTCTTTTATCAACGAATTGTTGGATTAACCAAGAGTTGACTTTGTGTGGTGATGACAAGCTGCCTTCCATTTAGTCTTATACTGCTAAATTAGAGATAGCTAGCGCAGATAGTCTTTGAGTAGCTTTGCGCGAAATTCAAAATAAACAAACACAGTGGGTTATTTACATTCCATCTACCATGTGGAATCGAATCCGTTATAATATGTAGATATAATTTACAAATTACAAGGAATTTGTTTGTCCATTTAGACCGCCCATCCTTTAAAGTAAAATTCAAAACAAAAACAGAACACTCAAAGACAGCCCTCATCATTCAAATATTTATCTATCCTTCCCTTAAACTCCTTTAAAGTTATTACTTCCATCATATCTGAAGACAATCGATTCCAAAGGTCAACTACCCTGTTAGAAAAATAACTCTTTCTCATAATGAATCTGACTCTTAACCTACTAAGCGCTTAACATCTGCTGGTAGATGAAACTGACAGAATTTCGCGCTTAGCGACGGTATTTTCCGAAGGACGAGTGATGAGAGCTCGTGTACTTAACATCGTTAATTACTGGTGGATATTGTGTTAAGAAATAGCAGTAAAATTATTAAGTCGTTCGTTATTTACTTTAGGTTCCTGAATCAGGTATTTTTACTATAAAAATGAATAACAAAATCAAGTGTTTGGTCTCAATTTACGCTAGATTAACTAGTTATTTAATTGTAAAATATTAAGTGAGAAAATGGTCTACCATCAAAAATATTTCATACATGACAGTAGTAGTTAATAACTAGTCATTTGGTTATTAATATTCCATTACAAAATATTTCGTCCATAGAGGTGTTCTTTTGATAGTGGAGGTAAACAGATAGTTAATGAAATATAAGTTTAGTTTCCAATTATTAGTGACAAGGTCTACTGTTTATTAATGTTTATACAATCCGGTCAAATGTTTAGCTACTAAACATTACAAGAATAACTGAACTTGTATTTTTTAATATGTAGTGGATTAGGATTTAATTTCAATATATAAATTATGTAGTTATGTATTAGTTATAAACTATGTTTGTTCGTCCTGATAAGTCCCGTTTAATTTTGTACCTTTTCATTGGGTGGTGGATAAAATAGGAATAATGACATGCTAAGAGAAAATTTGTCATGTATGTTACACTATAGCGAATTCATGATTTTTTCAAATGTTGTCTTGTAGAATTAAGAACTTAAATTTTATATATTAATAAAATATGGATTATTAGCCAAGCTAAATTAAGTATTTATCAGTGATGTAAAACAGACTAATAAAAATAACAGTTTAGTTATTACTTTAAATTACTTTCTAATTTCTACCTTAATTTCTTTATTTCTTCACCTGTTGACCTGCAGCTACCGAATTTACTTTAGAATGTTTATCTGTCCATACTTCATATTGAATCATTATTTTGAACCAAAACATCATTTCATTTCGGGGCATCATAAACTTATCAAAATGTACTGGAAATGAAGGAGAATAATTTTCCCTGTTTTGAAGCATATATTATTCAAATAATGTTTTTTCTCTCGACAGATTTTTTGTGATTATTTAAGTAAAGTAATGCAAGGTCCAGTAACTTAACAGTAACGAACGAAATTTATTTCATCGATTGCAAAGTACAAGGCGTACAGGCTTTGTTATTTATAAACCTAACTTACAAGTAAAACTAAACATTCACTTGCTACATTTCTTAACATATCTAGGACTCAAATTAAACTGGTTAACTAACATATTGAATAATGGATTGATAACACTATAACTAATTTATCAAATAACTAACAAACCAATCACTAATCGGCTGACTGACTTCAGGGTTAACATTAATTTAATAAATGACTCATTTGTGTTTTGTAAATAGCAATGTTTGCTTTTCTCTAATTTTCACGATAATTCGAGGAGACTTCTCGTTGAATCTAAACACTCGGGAAAATTGTCTTTCAGGAAAATAGTTGACGGAATTTATTGTTGACTTTCTTCTTGGCAACACTTCGAAAGTGATCCTTACATGAATCCAGGGCTTTTCAACATGTTAACTTTACTCTTGCAAAATCCTCTCCGAAGCTAAGAAATGGGTGAAAACAGAATAAAAGCCCTTTAACAAAAGAAATCATATTCGTTTTAATTTCACTTTTAACAAATAACGAGGGTTTCGCTATTATATATATATAAAGTATATACACTTTAAAATATCTCCCCCCAAACCAAAAAAAAAAAAAACTAACAAAAAAAAACAGCAGACGGCAGAAGTTTCTTTAACGTGTGATTTATTGCGAGAGATAGGTCTTACCCTACATTTCTGCCTTAAACTTCAGTTGCAATATATGTCATTTTCTCACACTAGTGCTCATTGTCTTTTGTGCTATTCAGGGGCGTAAATCCTGAGGGATGGGGGATATTCATACCCCCTTCATTTTAGGTGGGGGGTATGGTGCATACAATCATTCCCCTCTACAGTTTGGTCTGTTAAATTGTTTTATTGCATCACAGGCCTACAACTTGTGTGTTTGTTCTTCTGATTCTCGTGTTCTTACCAGGTTTTTTCAGTAGCCGAAATGTACATTTTTTAATATTGGCGTGCTTCAGCTTTTCGATCCAAGAGATAGTTCGTAAGTATCAGTCAGAAGGCCCAAGTATACCTGCAAGTATCGTGGCAACAAGATGACTGTGTGACTGCATGTTTACAGCTTTCAGGTTCACGTAATCAAAGATTACCAAATTGCAAATTGGACAGTCCACATAAGTGGTTGCAAAAATCATCCCCCCCCATGGGGTGTAAAAAATCTACCCTCTGGTGCTATTCACCTAGATAATACACAATTTGTTCATGGTTCCCAGCCTTTCCAGTCCCTGATAGGAGTATATAAGTGATGATTTAAATTGTTTAAATGCAGCATTTATTTTAAATTGCAGTTGTTATGAATTACAACATCTTGGAGGTCTGTAATGTCCAACAAGACAAAATGACCCTCAACTTCGAAAAGTACATTTTTTTCAATATCTAAAAACGTTTCATGTCGAGTCTTTGTTTTAACTGGAAAAAAACAATTATTCTAAGATATGGCTCATTTTAAAGCCTTTTGCTTTTCCATGAAACTTGTCTTAATTGGTAAAAATCTACATTCAAAGTTAAGGTGCCCTTCTTATTCCACTTTTTATTTCATTATATTTTATTTAACTTGTTTGAACATGAAACATATTTCATTTAAAATATTTATGATCACTTAACTTTTATTTTTTGTAATTTCATTTAACTGGTGGCAGACAAAAATAATCTTTTACTGAATTTGACATTTCTCGAAGATTTATATTCTTCACACAATTACTGAATTTTGACCTTTTGCAGGTTTTATATCTTTCGTATAATCTGAAAATCCGTTTACCAAGAAAATTTAATGTCATTTGTAAATGTAGTTTATTCTTTGAACAATAAAAATTAGGAATGTCAGTCAACCATCTTTTTTTAATATATTGGTAACTAGTTACATTAAAGATTCTTTTTCAACATTTTTTAGTCCAAAGCAATGATTTGTTTGCGCTATTCCAGTTGGCGAATTAGCCAATGAATTTTAACGTTGAAATTTTATGAGCTTTTCGCTGACTCATCTGGAATGCTTAGATCAAAAGCAGTTCGTATGTACTATCTATGCTCAAGCTACTATATATACAGTCTTTTCTTACATATTTTGCAGCTACAGTTAAAAATTAAGTTTCAATAATTCTTTTCTTTATTGTTGTTTATAGATTGTGAAATAATTCGAAATCACACGAACAATTCAAGGTTACGCTAAACTCTCAGCGTTTGAAAAAAACAAGTTAAACAAGCTACCGGTTAGTAACCCTTTCTTCCTTTGTGAACCTGACGATGATCGAAGAAGGTTGAAACATTGTTCGCTCCTCTATTAGTGTCTTTTCTATCCATACCAGCCGTTTTTAAATATATAAGTTTGTTAACGTTTCACAGAGGCTTTATGTTTAACTACGGTGGCCCGGCATGGCCAATCGCGTTAAGGCTTTCGACTCGTAATTCGAGGGTCGCGGGTTCGAATCTCCGTAGCACCAAACATGCTCGTCCTTTCAGCCGTGGGGGCGTTATAATGTGACGGTCAATCCCACTATTTGTTGGTAAAAGAGTGGCCCTAGAGTTGGCCACTCTAGGTTGTGATGACTAGCCGCCTTCCCGCTAATCTTACACTGCTAAATTAGGGACTGCTAGCGCAGATAGCCCTCGAGTAGCTTTGCGCGAAACTCAAAACAAACAAACCAAACAAACGTAACTGTGGTAAATTGGTGTACCAGTAACCCACGTTCATATAACTTATGCTTTTGTTTATTCATGTAATATTTGGTATACAAAAATAGTAATTCTGTTCTTATTGGGTCTCATCTGCTATAAATTATTAATTATATTTAACTATGTCAATATCGTCTGAAAAATGTCGAATGGCGTTTCTTCATCCGAAATTAATAAAGTGGAATTCTTCTGTGTAAGTCACAGTGTATTTTCATTATTTGTACAAATACCAGACCGACAATTATTGTTTCAAGATCCATTGCTTCATAAGTTAAGTGGCGTAGCAGCTTTTAGTTAATTAGCACAAATGTAATTCAACAACTTAACAAGAACTCTTCTAATTTCAGAAACTCTAACTTAATTCCACTGTTGATCATCAACTACCCAGGAAGAAGAGGTTTTTGTTGACTAGAGGCTGAGGACATATAAAATTAGGCAGACTGGATATAACTCCAGTCTTGATATCAAGTGTTCTCTTTTTGAGAACTCCACAAGCTATTTCCCTCCTCTCCAACTGAAAACCCCCAGAAGTGACCAAAGGAGCACCTCCCTGGATAAACTAGACGGTACAGGCGTAAAATATATTATGATTTGATTTTGTATAAAATTACTGATCTTTTTGAGGCCATATTGTCTCTTCATGACACCACAGTATATTGCTTTCTGTATAGGCATGTTCAGTGCTAGATTTGCATACATAAGACATATCTTAAGAAGGTCAGACTGATAGTTATCGTCTGTCGACGAGATAGAATATACACAAAGGACATCACAATACCTGACCAGTTCTTAAATACACGAATTATTAGCAATGTAACGTCACTACGAGCTGAATATTGCACTGAAAATCGTGATATTCGTGGCTAAAATATTATTAAACATGGATACATCACAGCAATGAATGATACTTTATGTTTAGAACTTTCAACTTTATGTTTGCTTGAAAGAAAAGGTGAAGAGTCAAGATACTGCAGCGACGCGTTTATGAAATTTATCGTAACAACAAGAGTGGTGAGCTAATATTAATCATTGAGGTTTTAACCTTTAATGTGGTCTGAAACTAAACCTGTGAAGTATTCGTTAAACTCGGATAAAGAATCTCTCTGGTATTTAGTTGTTTGAGACGGCGTCTATCTATTCAAGGTGGTTAAGGTGCTCAGCTCCTAATGTAACAGTCGTGGGTTCGAATCCTCGTCACACCAAACATGCTCGCCCTTTCAACGGCGTAGGCGTTAAAATGTGACGCTCAATTCCACAATTCATTGGCAAAAGAGTATCCCATGAGTTGGTGGTGGGTGGTGATAACTAGGTGATAAGAACGGCTAGCGCAGATAGCCTTCGTGTAGCTTTGCGCGGAAATTCAAAAACAAACAAACAAACTGACCAATATAAAATAAATGTAGTAAAGTGCTGGTGCTAACATAAAAATAAAATGATGGTTCAGATTTTTCTCGGTGTGATGTAGTATTACCAATATATTGTGAATTATCAGGTCACCCCATTTCTTTTCTTTCATAAGTTTCACTACAATGTATAAAATAGTTTGCTTAAATTATACAAAATAATATAAAACAGGCGTTTAGTATTTTACACAGTAACTTCGCTTGGCTATGTTTAAGTGGACTAGTATTTTGTAAAATCCAGTCATGTTTCAGTTTTAATACATTACATATGCATATACATTTTTACAATGTCCTTCGCTGGTACAGCGGTACGTCCACGGACTTACAACGCTAAAACCAGGTGTTCGATTCCCTTCGGTGGACTCAGCAGATAGCGCAATGTGGCTTTGCTATTAGAAAACACAAACACACACACTATTTACAAATAAGTTATTTTTATCAGTCAATGTTATACAACCAAGTTGTATTCTTATAGTTCTATTATCCAGCGTAAAACCATACCTTTGTTTACTGTGAATTTCGTCAACCACTCCATTATTACATGTTCTACTCTTAGAGCAAACAGTAATTGATAAAAATAGTGCAAAAAGTGATGACAAAATTCCACAAATATGAGCAACTCTTCTATCAAAATGCGGTAACAACGTTAAGCTGAATTTAACATAACTGTTGTACGCATTATTTGTTCTCTTCACTCTTGGGACTTTAATTGCACAGCTTTAGTTCCCAGTTCAACGACATAATTTATGTCCATCATAAACAAATAGTTTGATCTGGAGTAATATAGCACCGATTCATTTGCTGAAGCTTGCTTTAATGGTTTTTTCAATCTTCAATTCAGTAAAAAAAGGAATCAGCTTTAATGAAAGATATTATTTAAATATCATGTCATTCCTTTAGTAATGCCCGATTTTATGTTCAGAAAAAGAGAAGGGATTTCAAACGCTTTTAATGTTATTTAATCAATAATGTATGTTTCATTATTATTAATGACTTCCTGTTCACGATTCACAAGCTTCTGAATGCCACTTCTATAATATTCTTGGGGTTTGGAGGAAAATAATGTAGAGAAGGTAGTTTTGATATCTTCATGTG
This sequence comes from Tachypleus tridentatus, assembly GCF_004210375.1. NCBI lineage: Eukaryota > Metazoa > Arthropoda > Merostomata > Xiphosura > Limulidae > Tachypleus > Tachypleus tridentatus. Next base: position 44,002,687 of record NC_134833.1, on the reverse strand, counting down.
TTTAAAGCTCTTTTCCATCAAGATATTCTGCAAACTTCAGAATAGATGATAATTAGATGGAGCAAGATCTGGAAAATAAGGAGGATGTGGAAGATTTTCTCAGTATAGCTCTTCAATCGTTGCAGATGTCATCCTTAGTGTACGTGGCCGTGCATTATCCTGGTGTAACACAACACCTTTACGACTGATTAATGCAGGCGTCTTTTTTTTCAGTGCGACATCCAAGCGCCCTAACTGTTGACAATAAAAGTATGATGTAATCGTTACATTGAGTGGCAACAACTCAAAGTAAATCACACCCACAATATCCCACCAAATGCTTTACAAGAATTTCTTAGGGTGGAGGTCCATTTAGGGCTGTGCTTTAGCTAGTGTACCGGCACTGAGCCTTTGTCTGCGGCGCTTAACATTTTTATAAGATATCCATTTTTCATCTCCTGTCACTAACCTGTCCAAAAAAGGTGAGTTACGTTCACGAAAGTGCAGAGCGGTGAAAATGTCTACTCTTGCTCTCAGGTTGGTTTCTGTCAAATCATGGGGAAACCATTTTCCAAGCTGTTTGTAGATGACGGTGAATTGTTGAATTGGTTGAATCAAGCTTCTGTGCTAGTTCTCCAACTGTTGCAGCACAATCTTCGTCAAGTGCAGCCAACAGCAAGTCATCATTAATCTCAACAGAATGACCTGAACATGGCGCATCACTTAAACTGTAATCACTTGATCTGAACTTTTGAAACCACCTTCGACATTCCACACCATTAACACCTTGATTGTTTCGTGTAGTTTCTGCTGTAATATCACCTTTTTCAAAACTCATAAAGCATTATATGCATAATGTGCTCCTCAGACACATCCATCATCATAAGGATTTATTTGATTAATGATATGAAACAGTGGAGTTGGGTTAGTTTCTTTTATTTGTCTGAACATTTTTATACACGTCCTACTACATATTTTAGTCATTAAAGCCTTCTACAAAGACAGAAATGATGATGCACTTTCTGTATTATATTTTCGGGCATTACTTATGGAAAACCTGATATAAAGTAAATGTTGAAATGAAATATTTCAATAGTTGCATTACACCTTTGATAACAAGGATAACGTGTCAATATCTGATTTTTTCGACGCTTTACAGGCATGAATAGCAAAATGAGCCAAACAGCGTAATAATAAACAGTTTTCAAATGAATACCTTTACTATAACTTTACATTAAAGTGATCATATTACAATATTTACGTTCTAATACCAAAATTGTGGTCATTGTGATAGTTATTGATACCTTTATTTATAATTACCGGGCTCTAAATATATTTTTCCACAAACACACAAAACAAATTAGTTTATTGTAGCCGAAAGCCCTTTCTTTACAAAATGTTTAAAATGTTAACCTTATCAACACAGAACCCACGGATGTTGATTATCCAGTGAAAGAACATAATAAAAATAGGAATTTTTGTCACTTTGACATTGTAAAAGAAGCTAAAAACTATCGCTTTTCTTTAAGGACTGGCATCAAAACAATCGCACCATCGGTATTGACTTAGCGCATGACGCCTTATCTAAATAAACAAAAGACTTCGTAATATTACATTCCTGGAATTTAAAGTGCGTTTAGGTCTAGCAGAAAACACTTCCTTAAAAGGCAATATGTTTAGAATATAAGATGTTAGTCCTTCAGCGTTAAAAAGTTCACTTTCAGAAAGTTCTAACATGGCAATCTTGACACTGTGCGAAATCACGTGAACATGCTCTTGTCACCAAGGTTATAAAAGATCAGGAAATAGAATAAACCATTATTCAATTAATGTTATGTTTTTTTAATATAAATTCACGTGCATTTTTCTTATAAATAATTCAAACTTATAATAACTCATGCAAGAAATAATTCGGTACTTAATTTGTTTACCAAGCCATAAACGGAACTTTATTAATAAATTAATTCACGAAAAGAAAGAAGGTTCGAAAATATTGTGGTATAAAACCAACAGTTAAATAAATGTACACAGTAGTTTCATATTACCCACAGCGGTTCAGCAGTAAATTTTGGGTAAATCAGTCTAAAATTTGAGTTCGATTTCTGCAGTGAATACAGTGCAGTTTTACAATTAATAAAAAAACATTATTGGATTAACAACTTGCAACGAAAACTGTAAGTGTTAAAAAACGCTGTTTTAACTGATTGTTATAATGTAAGATTTCATAACCAGGTGGTTAAGGCGATTGACTTGCAATATGCAGGTTGCAGGCTCGAATCTCCGTCTCACCAAATAAGTTCGTCCTTTCAGCGGCGGAGGAGTTATTAAGTTACGATCAATCCCAATATTCGTTGATAAAAGAATAGCCCAAGAGTTGGGAATGGGTGGTGATGACTAGTTGTCTTCCCAATAGTTTTTTACTGCTAATTTAGAAATGGTAAGTGCAGATGTCCCTCATCTAGCTTTGCAAAAAATTGAACACAAATCAATGTAAAATATATATGAGATAGGAAAAAATTTAATATTAAAAATTATTGTCATAGAAAATTTACGCTGTACTGCTTGTTTGTTTGTTTTTGAATTTCGCACAAAGCTACTTGAGGGCTATCTGTGCTAGCCGTCCCTAATTTAGCAGTGTAAGACTAGAGAGAACTCTTGGGCTACTCTTTTACCAACGAATAGTGGGATTGACCGTAACATTATAACGCCCCCACGGCTGAAAGGGCGAGCATGTTTGGCGCAACGGGGCGCTGTATTGCTACTACCATAATATGAGTGAGAATTTGAAAGATATAAATGTATAATTTCGTGTTATCTATTAACATACAATATACTAAAAAATCTTATTTTGATAAATCTATGTGTCAATGATATATTTAATTTTCTTCGCGTAAGTTAATGTTTATATGTGCGCGTGTGTGTGAAAAACAGAAAAATTGTGAATGAAATATAAGTGTTATAAGTTATATTTTCATTGCTCTAGTTTAGGTATTAACTAAAGCGCGCATGACGTAAAGATTAAAAGTTATAAGTGTTTCTAGATGATGTCACGAAAATCTGGTAACTTAGATAAATATCTAGAACTGAAGTAAAATATGTAAATATTAGCGAACCAATGAATTAATAATCATACAGTGAATCAGTCAGTTTTGTTCTCAGTGGTAGAGTGCAAGTGAAATATTTAGTTTCAACTTGGATCAGTGTTAGTTATTACGTATATTCAGTTACTCAATCGATTGGCCGTTAATTATACCAGTAAGTTTAGTTTTACATCAGTCGCAATGCAGTTAACGGGGTATTTCCGTCTGAACGACATTTGTAAACGTAAGCCTAAAAATTTCAACAAGGTACAATTGATGGCCATTTGTAGAAACGTTATAGAAGAAATAAATGAATATATTATCGTTATGTGGATTGGAATTAATCTTGTCTTTCACCGCATAATTTGAAAGAACAATCAAGGAAAAAAATATGTACTGTTGGGAATAAGTAACCTTTAAAATCCTTTCGATTTATTTTTCTTTTATTTAACTTGGTAACATATAGAGCAGGGGTGTGCAACATTTTTCGTCGGTGGGCCATATAACCAACTTCATCAATCAAGCGGGGCCACTTAAAAAACAAGCTTATTCGTGTACATGCACAATAAATTAAAAAAAATTCTCAAAATGCAAGCAATAATATTTTATATTTTTGCATGAGTGATCATTTTAGTGCGACACTTGAAATTTAGAGTCCTTGCAGAGCTTGTCAATATCAGCTTTGACAGAAGTGGTTGCCACTCTTAACTGACTGGTCAAATGTTCATCAGTCAGCTGACTTCTACATTTGGTTTTGATGAGCTTCATTTTGGAGAAAAATTGCTCACAGCAGTAGGTGCTACCAAAAAGGGAGGCAATTCTTTGTGCATGACGGGACAAATTGGGAAACTTTTCACGTACACAGAGTTTGTAAAAGTCTAGCAAACTGTTTTCAGAGAATTTCCTTTTAGTGTCCATGTCAGCCTGCAGTTCAATGAGTTCCATTTGGCAATCATCAGGACTGTCTTCCACTGCCAAATCAAAAGGTTGAGCGAACAATTTCAATCTAATTTCAGTTTGTCTGAAATCTGGAAATCTGTTTGCAAACTCATCACGCAGCTTTTGTACACTGGTTCCATATTTGGTGCAATCCAGATTAGGAAATTCCAGTTTCCTGGTTGCAAGACATGTAAAATGGGTCAATATGGCTCTTCTCAACTGAACCTGGAAAAGTTCCAATTTCTTCTCAAAAGCACAAATATGCTCAAACAACTTATTCACAAATTGACTTTTCCCTTGTAGTTTTAAGTTTAAATGAGACAGATGCTGTGTAATGTCTGTGAGGAATGCTAAGTCATTCAGCCAGTTCTCATTGCTCAAGAAGTCCACATTCTGACGTTTGCTCTCCATGAAGAACTTAATCTCCTCTCGCAGATTCCAGAATCTCTTCAAAGTAGCAGCTCTACTAAGCCAACGTACAGCAGAGAAGTACAAAACATCTGAATACTCACTGTCCAGCTCATCTAAAAAGTTTTAAATTGTCGATGATTTAATCCTCGTGTTCGAATATAATTTACGCATTGGACAACATTTTTCATGACTTCTGCAAAATCCAGAACTTTGGTGTACAAGCTCTCTTGGTGAATAATGCAATGGCTTACAACTACGTCTTGTGCTCCAATTGCAGTTAGAAATTTCTTGGTGAATCCATTTGTCCTACCTGTCATGGAAGGAGCACCATCTGTTGTAACACCACATAATTTATAAGGATTCAGTTCAAACTTTTCTACAATTTTAAGCACTTGTTCACAAATATCCTGTCCTGTGGTTGTGGAGGAAAGGCTTGCCATATCTAAAACTCTTCGAAAACATCAAAGCCTGCAGTAACAGCTCTGATGAAAATGACAAGTTGGGATGTGTCATTGATATCAGTGCTTTCATCCAAAGCCAGACTGAAAGCTTCACACGAATTCAATCTCTCTTTCAAAGTTTCTTTGATGTCCTCTGAAAGATCTTTTGTCCTGCGTGAGACAGTAAAGCGGGAAAGGCTAGTTTGCTCCACCAAATATTTTTTCTCTGGACATGCATATTCTGTGAATATTGTTAAACAATTTTAATAAATTCTCCATCACTGAAAGGCTTTCCTTTTCTGCCATACATTCACAAAGCTTAAAACTCAGTTTTGTCACCAGTTCTGAATTTTTCTTGAAAGTGGTAAAACACCTTGTTGCTTTTCAATGGATGTTTTAAATGTTCAATTTTGTCCTTTCGTGCCTGACCAACAATTTCATCAAACTGGGAGGAGTGCTTAGTTGCGTAATGTCGCTTAATATTGTACTCTTTCATGACTGCAATTGTAGTTTGACAGACGAGGCAGACAACACCTTGATTATGTGGGACAACAAGATATTTTGTGCACCATTCACTGTTGAATAACCTTCCTCATCATCAATTTTTCGTTTCTTAACTGCTGACATTTTACTAGCCCTGAAATCAAAACAAAAATTATTCTCACGAAAATAGCAAAGTAGAAAAAACATAGAATTTATTTACACATGGAACCTCTTATGGACAGAAACACATGTTTCTAAATTGGCATCCCGATCATAGCCTTCCGGTACTTAAATTAATTGAGAATAGCAAAATACAGTGTGACCTCGCCTATTCGCGGTTCGCCATTCGCGGCCCCGCATATTCGCGGGTTATGCGCGAACTGCGTTTTGTAGGTCACAGAGACTGAAAGGGCTTTTCGAGAAGATTTCTGTTGTATTTACTCAATCAAGCCGTTTTATCAATTGTCGTCTTCACCAAACAAGATTGACTGCTATTGGCTGACTGCCTCAGCTTCCCCAACAACGCAAACGGCAAAGCACAGCCCGGTAACGCACGGTACAATTTAGTGAAATACATAACAGTATGCAATATTGCTACATTATTACTGCATCAATGAGTATAAGTATCATTAGTGTTTGGGAAGCATTTCATATAGTATATAATCGCATACATATACGTTTTAAAACTGCGTCCAATATTCGCAGTTTTCGCTATTCGCGGAGGGTAAAGAACGTAACCCCGCGAATAACGAGGTCACACTGTACATAGAATCAGATGCATCTGAAAGCAAAAATTTTAATAAATTCAGTAAAGTCACAACAATATGCTAAATAATAATCAATTTACCTTCAATCTCTTGTAGTAACTGTAAAAGGTAATAAAATTTTCACCAATAATGAATGACGGACAGCAGAGGTTAGGGAAAATTGTCGCCAGCGGGCGAAGGCGAGGTTCAGGACATGACGTTGAGTCGTAGACAATAGTGCTAGTGCACGTCACCTATTCATGCCCTAAGGAGGCCGACCAATCGAATTCGGCCCTCTCCTCTCTAGCAAAGATAATTTTAGAAGTTTGTCGAGTCGAAGCCTGGGAATCCCGTAGGATCGATGCTTTTAAAAATATTCCATTTGCGTTGGATTACAGATCAGGCCACATGGTTAGATTACAACAACTAGGGCCACAATAAATGGCTTGGCGGGCCGGGTTGTGGCCCGCGGGCCGCCTGTTGCACACCCCTGATATAGAGCAAGAGCTTATTATTTCAAACCAAATTAAATCTAGTCGATTAATGACCAGCCACCGTTGAACATTATGAAAAGTATAGAAAGCATGATGACAGAATGTAATGCGACATAGAAACATGAAATTTAATTAACACTGCATAATAATAACAATATAACAAAAACTAGACCTACATGCCTCTAATAAAAAATGTATAAATTAAAAGAAATGGAAAATAAACACATCTTTGATTAACTTGTTTTTCACCACAAATTTTAGATCTATTGGTTCTAATGGTTATTCAGTTTAAAGTAACCAGAAGTATTATATTGCATATATAAATGGCATTTCAGATGGGCCTGGCATGGCCAAGCGCGTAAGGCGTGCGACTCGTAATCCGGTTCGCGCCCGCGTCGCGCTAAACATGCTCGCCCTCCCAGTCGTGGGGGCGTATAATGTGACCATCAATCCCACTATTCGTTGGTAAAAGAGTAGCCCAAGAGTTGGCGGTGGGTGGTGATGACTAGCTGCCTTCCCTCTAGTCTTACACTACTAAATTAGGGACGGCTAGCACAGATAGTTCTCGAGTAGCTTTGTGCGAAATTCCAAAACAAGCATTTCAGACAATCTTTTGTCTCTCAACGGACAATTAAACTGACGAGTTCTGATATTCAACAAAAGGTATCTTGGACAGTGGCTTGTAGAAAACAAAATATAGAACTAAAATGCAATTTTTACCCTTATCTGATTTGAATCCGCAGTAGACAAATTAAGAGGAATATGAAAAAACAATCATCTGGACAGTTAATGTGATTTTTATCACAAATTTTAGACTTTGAAACAATAACGAGCTGGTGAATAAAACTATGAAAATATTTGGTTTATAGCAAACTCACATTAGAATATCTGTGGTAGACACCACAAACCTCAAATGTTATCGTCTAAAGTTCGTGGACCGGACAACCAAAAGATGTAAAAATAACTTAACAATACACAAAATATGTAGAAATCCATTCAATATTAATTTTAAAAAGTGAAACAAACAACTTACAAGTTTAAAAAATATGTTAAAAGAATTCAGAAAAAAAATGTATGTATGAAAAGTTCTTTTTTTTAATTTGTAACAAAGCTGAAACTTCAAACTGAAAAATGACTTATTATACTTAACTACTTCTTTATTCAGATTTTGTGACTTAACAATTAGTTTAATATACTCCATGAAATAACCAGCTTTTCTGGAATGTCAAACTATAGGTTTATTTTATCTTTCACTGAAATGCTTAGAAAGTGTGAGTGTTCTCCTTATGTTCAGTGAGGACATAGCTGATTTCTTCCATGTAAATCTGGGCGCAGTTGTCGCAAATAATGAAATTTTTGTTTGTTTTTTAAATTTCGCGCAAAGCTATACGAGGGCTATCCGCACTAGCTGTTCCTAATTTAGCAGTGTAAGACTAGAGGGAAAGCAGCCAGCCAACACCACCTTGGACTTCTCTTTTACCAACGAATAGTGGGAATGACTGTCACATTATAAAGCACCTACAACTGAAGGGTTGAGCATGTTTGGTGTGGCTGGAATTCAAACCCGCAATCTGGGATTACAGGTCGAGCGCCTTAACCACCTGGCCATGCTGGGTCCCATAATGAAATAAATTAAAACATTTAGATGTTCAAGTGAAATAGCTATTAGCAGAGCCTTTAATAGATATTTTGTGATCATTGTAAAGAAATGGGTTGTATCTGATCCTTTGGTAATTGTACGTACCAATATAAGTGATGTTTTATATTACAGATTTTACAGTACGCTTTGTATTAGAACAGGTGCAAAGTTTCAATGAAGTGTGCGATCATTCTTAGGTACACAAAAATTAATTATTTAATAAAAGCAACATGCAATTATTTAATAATGTATTTAAATTCAGGTATTGATAGCAATTACTTACGCATGTACATATCAGTTTGCATGAATTGGCACATTGCTTGTTTATGGCAGATTACTTAATTGTGGCAGAACAGGAAAAGCTTAAAGTGATAAATATAAAGAAAACAAGGAAAGTATAAGAACATTTACATAAGGTTAAGAATGTGTGAGGAAATAACATATAGAGATGTTCCTGAGTATTTATTAATTGTGGGATCGAGAAACTAAACATATATTGAGAAAATTATATAACAAACCCACCCAATCAGGAAATATTTACATTATAAAGTGTAACAATTGTCCAGGCTCTTACACAGATCAAACAGATTGCAACTTAAAGAGCAAGTTAAAATAATACCAAAACCCTCTTTTCAAGTCAGTGAAAACAAACACAGATTTTCTAAACAGAACATCACAATACTAAAACAAGTGCCTGACCGTAACAAAAGAAAAATTATAGAAGTTTTATTAATAAAATCAAACAATCCTACAATTAACAAATACTCAGGCGCATCTCTGCATCTCCTTAATCGTTATTTCCCCGCACAATCCTAATCTTATGCGATTTAGTCGGGCATGTATAATACTTTTTTTTAAAGTTTTTAGGATACTTTTGAAGATTAAATATGTTTCCGGTTGCGCTTTCATGGTATAAGGGAGTTTTCGGGTCCTTTGCAAAATGGCCGCCACCGAAAATCGTAAAATTACACGATATATATGAAATGATCATTATTTGCATCCACTTGGCCTATAATATTTAAATTGTTGTTATTCACTTATGTATAAAGCACAAATTGGACCAAAATATGGAATTTTGAAATTTTGTGACATGGCAGAAATCCAAAATGGTGGCCAAATTTTGGTGCATTTTCGCAAAATCGCTCATAACTTTTAAACCAGTTAACGTATAAAGTTGATTTTGGTGTCTAACCATATGTTTTGCCACATAAGGAATTCAATAGAACCATAATTATGATTCATTCAACCCTAGCCATATTAGCAACATATTAATTGTGCACAATGAGTGCAAAGTGATTCATGCCATTTTCCGAAAAACGCCCTATTATTCCACTCTATACTCAATGCTTCGTACATTTGATTTCCAACATTTTTCTGAACTAGGTACATAACAAATGACTTTATTCTGCTATTTTATAAGGTAATATCGTTATTTTATATGGTATTAATATCACTGCATACAAAGAAAAACCAAGTAAGTATTCATATGATGACGAATCACATCCTGTGGAATGGCTGTCCACTCAGCCTGCAAAGCTGCTGCAAGCCCTAAAACCACAAAGCCCATTAGTGATATCGAAACCCGGTTTTTAGAGGTATAAGTCCGCAGCCATACTACTGTGCCACTGGAGAACCGGAAGATAATAAACGTTTTACTTTCACAGCAATTTGATATAAAAATACCCGTGCTTTGGATACTATAATAGCACATGCCTATTGGATGCTAGAGAAACCTATGTATCTCGAACTTTATTTAGCCTAATCTGTGAACAATAGTTAGCTTAATCAAATAAATATTTTCTTCGGTTAAATTGTTTGAATTACGCCAGTAAGGAATGGTTACTTTACTTGCTATAGCCATCATAGTTAATGTCTCATAAAACGGCTAATAAAAAAAGTAGTTCAGGGTCTTGTTGACAATGTTGTATAATACACAAAGCGTGGTTAATAATGCTAATGTACACTTGTTTTCTGAAGATCTGCATATGGTCTTGACAGGACTTACAGATACTTATTCCAAAATCCCACTACTTGGTGAAGTCAAATCTGCTACTTGCATCATATTTCCCTTATGAAACCACAAGATGAAAAAGGAATGTGTATTTTATTGCTTTATGTTTACTTATACTATAGGAAAATTATTAGTTTGCCTTGTACTGATGAACAATTTCTATGAATTACTTTGCTGCAACATCTTTGTAATGTAATATTTCACTAACAAAAAAAAGCTAAACAATATTCTGCTTTCCATTGAATTTCACGACTGAAAACACTACAGTAATAAAAGAGCCTCTACTATGTCGAGATTTTTTTTCAATGAAACTAAAAAATGTTTAACCCTGATTTTATAAAAAAAATATGTCACATTATTAAATGCTTGTTTTATTTACGTTAACTTGCTACTTACGTGTATTTATAGCTAGCACTCGACAGAAATGTATGGGTCATTTTATTGATGTTTATATCATAGAATGTAATTCATTACATTACTAATAAGATCAACTAGGTATGAAATATGGTTAACAAGATAAGAAACAACGAGTTGCAACTGGCAAAGTCTCACGAGCCTAAACTGTCACAAGCTAATTGCCACAAATTAAAACCAAAGCACTTTTCACGAGAAAAGTTTTGAAATCATGGAAAGAATATTTGACCACGTACTTTTCAACTCACTAAATACAGGTCAATGAACATGTGTGTCTTTGGGTCTTTATAAACGTGATCTTAGAAGTTAACATACAGTGGAGAAAGATGTATAGAACGTTTCAAGATATGCTATGTCAAAGTGACCTCACAATAGTTTACAGAAGATTGTGGCAGAGGAATCTAAGATGTTTAACAATAGTGTTTATAGCCATCAAGCACTGAATGAAGGATTGTGAACAGAATGGTTCCGCTTAGCAAAATTTCAGTTTTTTGTTTTTTTTCTGTCAACGATATACATCGTGTGACTTATGGTAGTGAAAGAATTGTTTCAAGTTCGGTAAATGATTAGCTAATAGCAGTAAAACGTTTTTCTAGTCAGTTTTGTTATCTCAACATCCCATTGTTTTAACACCTTAAGTATTTTATACCACTACATTAAATTTCTTATATAGTATATATTTATGCTGTATAATTTAATGCATAATGATAAGGACTAACAACTGATTATTAGTTAGAATCTCGTTACTGACACCTCGGTTTTGATTTATACACACATTCACAGAAAATTAAAGACATGTGAAATATTATTTTATGGGCATGTCATTTGAATTTAGGTTTAAGGAAACAATAATACTTTAAGTTCAAACTCATAACACGTTGTTAAATAACATGAGTATCGAGCGTCGCATAATGATTAGTGTGCCGGAATGTGGATCCGTGTTTCGGCTTCTGTTACAGTCAAAAACAAAATTGCACTCTTTGTTAGCCCCACAGTGACACAGCGGTATATCTGCGAACTAAACATACTAGAAACTGGGTTTCGATATTCGTGGTGGCCGGAGCATAGATAGCCGGTTGTGTATCTTTATGCTTAATCGCAAACAAACTGTACTTTATGGCCATTGTTGCATTATAAAATTGACGGTCAAATCCTACTATTTCACCAGGGTAGTCCACGTATTGATGGTGAATAGCGTTAACTAGTTATCTTTCATATAGTTTATCAGTTTAAAATTAGGGACAGCAAGCGCAGTTAACCTTTGAATAGCTTTTGCACGAACTTTCACAAACAACATTTTTAATATGGTTTTATTAGTCCGAAGCGAAAAATATAAATTTACCTATTATTTTGAAATCCACAGTTTTATTGATAAAATAGATGTGGGTCGATATTTCATACTGCATTGTTTAATATAGGCCAGAGTCATTTCAACAACAATAACTTTTATTGAGATGGTTGATATAAAAAACATAACAATAACGTTGAAATATTTAGTTACACACAATAAAATACTTAGTAGGAAATATGTTTTCTGAATATATTCTGTGAATAAAATCTTCAACATTATAAAAAACTAAAACCTCCTCGATTTTTTAAATAGTAGCTATGTAGGTAGACAATAAACGAGATAGTGCAGATTTAGACTGTGATCCTTTAGGAGTACTGCGAGACCTAGGGAGTAGAGTGGTGCATTCTGTGCTGTTTCGTCCATAACCTGTGCAGATTATTTCCGGTACACGGGAAACTGCCATTCGCAGAAGTTCTTGGATGAATTCAACAGCACTTTTTCCACATTTTTTCTCCAGTCTCTCTCGGAAGCAGGTCTCGTATCGGCGGTAAGCACTGATAAAATGAAATAGTGTAAATTCATACGAAAGAACTAGTGGTTTTGAATAATTACAAAAATTATTTAACACGTTATTATTTAAAACTAGACACTTTCGCTGTACTCGAAGCAAGAAGTTAACCGCGTCATTAGTTTTCACACCTTAGTGCTACGAAATGTATTAATTGAAACCGTGAAATATATATCAGAGAACTTAAAACTATGAAATACTCTCAATATGTACATTAACTTTAATTATAATGGAAACGTAACAGAGTATTTCAGGTTGAATTTCAGCCAGATTACGTTATAAAACGCAACTTTTTCCAGTTATATTTAATTTACATACGTTACATATAAGATCAAGTAAGTTAAAAATAAATAATTGCAAAAGTAAAAACTACGATTGATATATATTGTCTAATATAATATTGTAATTAGTACTACAAGTGTAATCTCTTTGACAAATACAATTACATATCAATTGTTAATGACAGTGCTAGAACTTAAGAGCTTTGAAAATATTTGGAGAGTAAACATGGTACAAAGAATATCACACGATCTGTTGCACAGTCTTTGGTGATAGCACGTTATACTTTTCAAATGTATATTCATGTTATTCATTAGTTATTTCTATCACCTTTTCAGTTTTGTTTTTTTTGTGTGTGTGTTTATAAGGACAAAATACGATCAGTACACTTCATTGCACGTGAAGCTTACCTATATTAGTTTCTTATTCTAATACGTAAACAAAAATCCAAACTTTCAAAAAGGGAATTAACTTTTTGTATCAAATAAGCAATTCTTACCAGCAAGCGATGGGAATACGGTTTTGAAATTTTGCAGTCGCAATGACCTCTAAAGCGACTTGTAGGTCTCGAAGACATTCTACATTTTCACCCGACGCGCTGTTCAAACAAGGAGCGTTTTTAAGGTATTCTGAAAATATATATTTACAATACTTTAATCACGAAACATTAAAGGCTAATAATGACGTTAATAATGAAATAATGTAACAAAACAACGGATGTTATTCATTCTTAAATGTTTGGAATTAGCCATTTAGTGCTTGCAAACTACAATTAATTCAAGCATTATATGTTCATAATTCTACACACAAAATCCCTAGAAAATTATTATTCTAATTTAACATTATTTTTCATGAAACTATCATTAGCATTTTTTGAAAAGAGCACTTTGAAATTTCACTTCTTTCCCCATGTTAGTTTTATATTTATAACGTAAAATATACATTGTTTTCTGCTCAATCAAACACTTTCGTCTCAGTAGCTCTACATAAGAACACCAAAAATGTACCGTCTCGTATACTGGTACCAACAGTACAATATTCTTTCAACAATTTCTCAGAGCCTTCGCTGAACAACCCAACGAGCTCACGTTGAATTGGCGTCATGCAATCTATTGTATAGTTCTTCAGGCACTGATATACTTCTCGAATATAACTGGAAAGAAATAGAAAAACAACTGTGAAACGATATGAATTATAGGTTATTAAAAATAGCATTAAGTCAATTACCCAGAAGATTTAAATATTTTCATCTTAACATATCAGAGATATAAATGTTATACGTCCACGAATTAGTACTCATTGATACTTAATGATATATTAACTTGAAACAGTTATTTCAATTCCTACATATTTGCACAATTTTATATATATAACTGAGTTGCTGATAAGATAAAACAAAATAATAATACACACGTGCACTGTTTGTCCAAATCGGCTTCTGTTTGGGCAATTCCGTCATCTTGATTAAACAGCAAGAGTGTGGATGCACATAAATCCAGCTCCCTCATGTGACAGTCCTTAGAATAAACTTGATAAGTGGCTGTGGAAAATAACGATAGTTTAATTTAATAAGCTACATACTGATCCAGGAAAACCCTTCAAATTGAGCCATATCAAAGACAGTGTACATAATTATAGGTAATCGTTTTAAAAGCCAAAACGTAGTTTGATTTATTTTTCTCCAAAATCATGTTTTTCGTCTGCATAATCAAATAGTTGTAGATAGGGATGAATAGAACAAAATTTAAACTAGAAGTAAACTTTCGATACACACTAAGAATTTATAAGACAGCAGTGAGGTTTCTAATGTTCACTGGTGACAGAATATCTTTTATTTAAGATGTAGATTATTATTTTTACAGAATTGTAATAATAAAGGTAGTTAAATTTAAAACATCCGAAGAAAGAAAACAAACGATATTTGTTCACGTTTTCCCTTCTTTAATCAAACGTGAATTATCTTCATTAAAACTACCTACTTTACCATGGTATGTTAAAAATACAGATCAAACTGTTAACTTCTAGTTTGCATTGTAGAATAAATAGGTCTCGTTATGAGAATAATTCTTATGACAAAACCATATAGTATAGGTGAAATATATTTATTACAAATATTATAATTGACTAAGGATATAAAAACGAAAAGAGCAAAATGAATACTTATATGAATAAAAACAGTGGGGTTAAAGCTTTACAGTAGTCATACCATTATTCTGGGTATCTGGAGCAACCTTACAAAGAACTGCCAAGTTCTTACATAAAAGCAACCCATAAAAAAACAAACTAGGACAATTATGAAAATGTATAAAGTTACCCATATAAACATATGAAAAACTTGTATGGCCTGAAGTTTTTTATAACAAGTGGGACAGAAGCATGTATTGACGACTTTGATTTGAACTGTTTATTTACTAGTTGATGTCATCTATGTAGCAAAACCTACAACCTCGAAGTCAGAGTAGCACTGCAATATTCAACTGTCATACAGCTATACCCTCCTCTTACGTAACATAATAACTTTGTTACCTCGTTTTATTAAGTACTTATAAATGATTAAAATCAGTGCAAGATCTAGGCCATAACTTCCTGTGCCCATAACAACAGACTTAATATAAGGAATGTTGAACATGAACTCAGTACTTCTTATCCCTCATATTATGTTATGTTCCGGACCATGTGCAATTTCAAACACAATGAGACAGCCTTGAATAGATAAAATGTTTTTCTTTTCTTAGCTTTTACTTTTTGGTTAAATATTAGAAATTAATATAATTTACTGTTATAATAAACTCAAGATATGTTTAATGATATCATAACGGGCCAAATACATCGAAAGCACAATAGGTGGGTTAATAATCAACATTGAAGCAACAAATGTTTCAATGTTTTAATGTTATGTTCACCTGTGGCAGTAATTATATAGAACTTATATATAATTCCTATAGACAAGTGAGCATATATTGCAAGAATTTCTACACAAAATTAGCAGTTTGTTGCCTAAATTTTCAGAAGACTTGTGTACAGTTACTGAGAAGTCAAGCACTCACCAAATGTTAGCACTAGGGAAAGGAAGAACAAAGTTTTCATGGTGAAAAGTAAATCTGTCCAGACTTATACACTATACGGTTCATAGAAATCTATCAAATGATGTTCGCTTTATATAGTCACTAAACTTTTAATGACGTCATTTGTATACATATATAAAAACGAGCAGGAGAGAAGGAACAGGTGAAGGAAAACCGCTTGCTTAAAATCACGTGGTTGAAACTGTTTGTGCTATATTTCCATTGCAAGTCGTTGATTGGCTAAAATCAGCTCATTACAAGGGGAGATCATATTATTAGATTCAAGTAGTGCCTAACTGTTAGGTAAAAAACCTTGAAACGTTGTTTTCTATTACATAATCAAAGGAATGACGTTTTTTCAGCTTATGTAATATCATATATTGGTTCCAAAGTGTTATAACAAATTTACATAAGCTAAATAAACTTCTTAGATGAGTTGTTTGTTGTACCTTACAAAACAAAGTTCTATCAGAGCTTTGGGAAAAAAAAAACTTTATTAATTTAAATATTAAATTATTCCCATTTAATATTTGCATATATGTAACACGAACATGAAAGTGACGTTCAATGAGGGCTGCATATCACAAGTTTGTTAATGAAATGGATGCAGATTACCTCTCATATTTTTTGTTGAATGTTTTATTTGCACAAGGAAGAATAATATTTTCTGTAAAGCAGTTTTGTTGTTTTAAATTATCTGTTCGAAAGTAGATGTCTTCATTTGTAATACTCCAGTTTGGCTATGTTAGCTCCTGCTTAAGAATACGTTACCGATGCTCCAACACGTCCATGTTTATTCCTTTATAAACATTCTTACTGATACTTCAATGTGGCTTTGTTATTTCTTACTCAAACATTTGTTTATACGTTTATTCCTACATAAACATTCGTTACTAATCCTCAAACACAGCTATGTTAGCTCATACATAGACATTCGCTACTGATGCTTCAAACTGATTTTAATATTCGAATTACCTTGGTTTCTTCTATTGTGAAAACTGACCCGTGGCTAAAACAATTGTAGAAAAGAAACTATGACACAAAAAGCGTGATCTAATATTACCCATTAGATAAATCAGTGATACTAAAACGAAGTTAAGAACCATCATCATGGAATAACAAGTTTCAACACTTTCATGTGTCATATTTAGTCCAACAGTCCTCAGTTCGTCTGTAAAGGTTGCGTAAAAGTATTGAAACTTGTTGATCCTTAATGTAGATCTTAACTTCGTTTTAAATTAGTTTACACGGTATAATGTAGTGTTTAATGCACAATACACTTATTTTTGCATAAGATGAAACTTTGTGTGTAAAAACCTAAAGTAATGGAATGAGGCAAAATCTCCATTTTTTTTACCATTTCCATATAAAACATGTTCTAGCGTTTATTGTTTGTTTAATCTTTGTTCGTTTACTTTGTAAAACTTCTATTCTGAAGAGAATATTTACAGTTTTGTACCATGAACTTTTATTATGATGTAACTTACAGTTCAATCGATAGTTAATTTGCCAGTGACCCATATAGTTATCTAGGGCAGAGTACTTTAAACATTTCTGCAGCTATACCCTGTAGGTCTAAAAACATGATACTTACATTTTTAAGCCTTGGAAAAAGTAATAGGAAAGTAAATATTATAAAAATCCACAGGGTATATACAGTCCTCGGTCAGTAAGTTTTATGCTACTACTTTGTTATTGTTGCATAACACAATACGTTAATTTTGGAAGATCATAACATGAATAGTGCAGACGTTTCATTGGAATTAAGGTTAAAAACAGTAAAAGTTGCCTTGAAGTAACTTGTAGTAAAAGTATTTTTTACTGGAGATTTTAAAGCTGCCTTGAAGGGACCTATAGTAAATATAGCTTTTAGTGGAGGTTCTAAATCTGTCTTGAAGGAACGCGTATGAAATATAACTTTTAATGGAGGTTGTAAAACTGCCTTGAAGGAATATGTATTAAATATAACTTTAGCGGAGGTTGCAAAGCTGTCTTGAAGGAACCTATAGTAAATATAGTTTTTTACTGAAGGTTTAAAACCTACCTTGAAGGAACCTGTAGTAAATGTAGAATGTAGTTTTTACTGGAGGCTCTAAATCTGTCTTGAAAGAACGTGTATGAAATATAACTTTTAATGGAGGTTGTAAAACTGTCTTGAATGAACCTGTATTAAATACTACTAAAACAGAAACTTTCTACTTTCGTAAAAAAAAAAACAAGTGGCTGGTTCAAAGCAGATATCACACTTTTGAATATGCTAGAGAGGTGCCTTAATTTTCAAAATATGTACTTTACACATGCATGTGGTGCTATCATGTCTAATTATGCAAAGTTATGTTGAATCTGCAAATGAAATATGAATCAACAACATATCTGCCTGTAATTAAAGAAATAAGTCAAAAAACAATTTTCTTAAATAAGAAGAGATTCTGAACAAAACCAAATGCGTCATGAATAACTTATTAGGTTATTATAAACATGTGCACTTGCACATGGCGACAGGTTCATTAAGGCGTAATTGTGTACAATTCCTATAACAAAGGAAAAGGGGGATGTAGGAATGAGAAGCACATGGTAGCAAAACAAGTCGCGCCAGCCCTTTATACAATACTGAATAGTGATGAGCCAGTGGCAAACCCTTCTTGTTACTAGTGGTATTCATCTTCATACTGAAAATATGTCACGTTGAAAGAATTGGTTGTAATTTCTACATTGGTGAAGAATATCGAGTATTATATCATTTTCAAGTTGTTGATAAAGTTTACTTTGGTTATGTTGCACACTTTTCCATACCATCTTCCAGTTGCTAGTTTGGCTAAATAAGCGGTACAGATTGTCAGTTGTATGTTTGGTACGTTTGCTACCTTTGATGAAACTGAGATGAGTGCCTTCCGTGTTTCAAAATGCTTTACCTCATAAGTGATCACAGTTGACTGGTATTCTCTGAAACTCCTCATTCTTATATGAGAGGCACATTTCACAGTGGATCTGATGTATGGTCCTCCTCCTTATTCAGATGCGTCATAGTGACCACACTAGTATGAGGAATAGCTGTATCCTGCAACAACTGAAGTCGTTTACTTCTAAGTCAGTAAATGGATGAAGTGGTTGTATGTTAAAAGACGTGTTATAAACAATTATGACTCGGTTTGGGCTTGACAGTCATGTGTTGTGTCAACAGGTCACTGGTTACTCCTGAAACTGGGTAGATGAGTTTGGTTACTCTGAGTTGTATCATCTCACTAGATGAAGAGAAAGAAACTGGTAATACTCATCTGAAATATCGATAACTTCACGAGGAGATGACACAAGTTTAGTAAATTAAAAATATCGATAACTTCACGAGGAGATGACACAAGTTTAGTAAATTAAAAATATCGATAACTTCACGAGGAGATGACACAAGTTTAGTAAATTAAAAATATCGATAACTTCACGAGGAGATGACACAAGTTTAGTAAATTAAAATATCGATAACTTCACGAGGAGATGACACAAGTTTAGTAAATTAAAAATATCGATAACTTCACGAGGAGATGACACAAGTTTAGTAAATTAAAAATATCGATAACTTCACGAGGAGATGACACAAGTTTAGTAAATTAAAAATATCGATAACTTCACGAGGAGATGACACAAGTTTAGTAAATTAAAATATCGATAACTTCACGAGGAGATGACACAAGTTTAGTAATTAAAATATCGATAACTTCACGAGGAGATGACACAAGTTTAGTAAATTAAAAATATCGATAACTTCACGAGGAGATGACACAAGTTTAGTAAATTAAAAATATCGATAACTTCACGAGGAGATGACACAAGTTTAGTAAATTAAAACAACTATTTTGCAGTCTTACCATGTTATTATAGTCCAAACATACTCTATTTGACAGCCAAACATCTTCACAGCAACAGTACAGTACTGTTTCAGGTTGCAAATGGCTTCTTCATAAGGTTGTCATGTCAAAAGCACACTACCATCACTTCCTGATTGTTTTCTATAGCCCATATAGTGTATAATGGTAATCATTTTAGTCAGTACACACCAACAAGCCACGTCAGATAAGAATCTTACACTAAATAGCAATCAACAATAGTTTTAGAATCGCAATCATATTACTTGGAATAAACCTATTTTTTTCACGGAATCAACAAATAGCCCACTAAGCCTGATATGTTCTAATAAATGTTTGTGGAAAAGTAGTTAATTTTCCTAGCATACAGTGATACTATCTTAATATGTTGGTATTTTTATTGTCATGACAAATATTTACATTTATAATACCGATATGTACTACATACCTTAAATTTCTTTTAAAGTTAAGTTAACTAAAATTGGCGTTGCTGGAGATGGTTTCTAACTTGTACCAGTCTAAAAGAAATACGCCTCTACAATCAGGGTTCAACAACAAAAATGCAATTTATTCAGCTATAACAACACTTAGAAATTAATTCAATACACAGTTAATAAACACGAGCTTGGACGTTAATGTTAATGAAAAAATATATGAAGTATTAATATTTCAAATAATGCAATGAGTAAAAAAAAACTACTTCCAATAAAATACTGCAGCATACAAATACCTTTCAATACTAATAAGAATATCGAGAAACATACAGCAATAATTCACTAACTGTATCGTTCAATAACTATCTCCTGACACACACTCTCTCCTAGAGTAGCTTATGGTAGGGTATTTATTCAGTGAGTGAGTCAAGAGAAAACACTTCATATGATCATAAATTTACATAATCTTCTCCTACATTATCTGTACGTCATCACTAGGAAAGCTGATGTTTGTTTGTTTGGAATTAAGTACAAAGCTACACAACGGGCTACCTGTGCTCTGCCCACCACGGGTATCGAAACTTAGTTTCTAGGAGTGTGAGTCCACAGACATACTGAGGGACGGAAACTAGTGCCAGTTTCATCATACACACATACACTGCTGGCCAAAATCTTAAGGCCAGTGAAAATGAAGAAAAAGTATGCATTTTGCGTTGCTAGACTCAACCACTTATTTCAGTAGAGCTTTGAAAAATGAAAATAAGAAAAGGGAAAATAAAAAAAACCTTTTTAGTGTTTAATGAGAAAAATGTGAGCACTGAAGTATTCTTGATTGAAAATTGGGCAGTAGTTATCTTTGCAGTACAATTGCCGACTGGTTTATCAGACAACAAACATTTTTTTCTGTGTTTGTTAGAATTGTTTCGTTTGTTTTTTGAATTTCGCACAAAGCTACTCGAGGGCTATCTGTGCTAGCCGTCCCTAATTTAGCAGTGTAAGACTAGAGGGAAGGCAGCTAGTCATCACCACCCACCGCCAACTCTTGGGCTACTCTTTTACCAACGAATACTGTGATTGACCGCACATTATAACGCCCCCACGGCTGGGAGGGCGAGCATGTTTAGCGCGACGGGGATGCGAACCCGCGACCCTCAGATTACGAGTCGCACGCCTTAACACGCTTGGCCATACCGGGCCGTTTGTTAGAAAGTTGAAGGTTATAATTTTTAACTTTAACTTCCAGGAAAAGCACACGCACGAACAAGAACCGATAATTTAATAAAGTATTTAAAGTATTTTTTAATCACACACACGATCACTTGCACTTCATTGTGTAATGGCCTCGAATGGACAGGTGGTTTGGGCACTCAACTCGTAAACTGAGGGTCCAGGTTTCGAATCCCCATCGCACTGAACATGTTTGCCCTTTCAGCCCTACGGACGTTTAAATGTGGTGGTTAATCCCACTATTCGATGGGAAAAGAGTAGCCCAGGAGTTAGCTGTTGGTGGTGATGACTAGCTGTCTTTCCTCTAGTCTTACAGTGCTAAATTAGGGACGGCTAGCGCAAATAGTCTTCGTGTAGCTTTATGCGAAACTCATAAAACAAACAAATCATTTTATAATATTACTTTGGGTATGTTTAACTGTCAACTATCAAGATTTAAACAAAGATATTCCCTTGTTTAAACTTGCGTGTTTGATTTTCTTTTCTTTGGCCCAACCATCACACCCTTCTGGAAACATGCCCGTATACAAAGTCTACGAACTTTTTTTTTGCGGTCCTCGACTTTTCTGCATTACCAAAAATTCTCGAGATACCACACATTGTTGGTGATACTGTATTAGTACTATTATGTAAAAATATATATATACACATAAAAGCACACACTTTTTTTCTGAATTTCTCGTCATATTCTACAATGTGTTTTCCTGTTTTACTTTAAAAACTTGAAAATAACTAAATGATTTATTCACTTTTATATCACGTCTTTCATATACATATTAAGTTTCTTTTAAACTAATAAAAGTAAATTAATATATTTTTTTAATTCTTTAACTTGTATATAATATTAATTATTCAGTAATTGAAATAAATATGGAAAAAAATAGTGCAATATACTGTTTCCTTTATAAGTCCTTTGTCAGAACATGACACTTGATCAACATGTTGCACCAGATATTAGTGATGAAAAAGTATGGAACGTTCCTTTAAATCGCATCCCACAATTATACAGGTTTTTGGTTACCCTTAACCTCCTCTTTATCCCTATAGATACAAATTCCAATAATATTAGATATAAACTCTGGATAGATCAAGGCAGTGTTCCAGTTGCATGTTTAATTGAATATTTAATATAATTCCATCATGTATTAGAGGCTGTATTTACGTCTCGATTGTTGCTTAAGATCTCAAAATGGATTAACTGATAAACAAAACCATCTTTGAAATCTCAGTCCAGTCTTTATTCATCACTATACACTACATCTTTTTCTTATGGTTGTCCTTCTACAGCAAGTGTATTTATGCAATACATTCATTCAAACTACACTGATCCAGATTGTTCCTCGTTGGCCTGGCATGGCCAAGCGCGTTAAGGCGTGTGACTCGTAATCTGAGGGTCGCGAGTTTGCATCCCCGTCGCGCCAAACATGCTCGCCTTTTCAGCCGTGGGGGCGTTATAATGTTACGGTCAATCCCACTATTCGTTGGTAAAAGAGTAGCCCAAGAGTTGGTGGTGGGTGGTGATGACTAGCTGCCTTCCCTCTAGTCTTACACTGCTAAATTAGGGACGGCTAGCACAGATAGCCCTCGAGTAGCTTTGTGCGAAATTCAAAAAACAACAAAAACGTGTTCCTCGTCATTCTCGGAGTAACTTAGACTGCTGTACTTGAAGCTTTATTACTAACTATATATATATATTAAAGCGTCTTCTATCTTACAAAGAGTATGTCCTGAGATGCGTGCGCTTACATACTGTTTAAATAGAAAATAAGCTGTTGTTGTACTCTGACTGGTGGGATGGAACCATTTATAGAGTACCGCGTCAACAAAACTGTGGTGCTTTATTGTCAATAAATAACTTCATTGATTGAGGGAGGTGTGACAGGTGCTGTATATAATTTATTACTGATTTTCATTTCTAGTTTCCATATTCATTTCAACTAGAACACTTAATTACTACAACAGACACCAGTAAGGTAAGACTCGCACCAAACCAACTTGTTTTCGCTCACTATTTGCTGTAATATTTAGTTTACCTATATTGATAATTCATGCATGACTGGTAATACATGACCAGTTAAAATTACACATTATTTTAATTCAAAGAGCTAAAAACAGAACTAATTTGATTAACCTCATAGTTGAAGTTTGGACTACCTTAAAGTATGTGTAAGAAATTTCAACCAATATTAGATCGCATTCTAATAGAACAAGATTGTACAAATATTGCTTATAAAACAACTTGTTATGTAAAATCTGTGTTATATCTGACAAAAAAAATTATAAAAACAAAAAACAAGAGGTAATCCTAAATAACGAAACACTTAATTCTTTAGGCAGGATCAGAGTAGGTTAATCTATGGGACCTTAATCTCTAGCTTCCCTCTTGAACTTCACATTTTGATTGGACTTCAACCACTTTGTGAACTTTACCAACCGAAATAATGAAAAGAAACCTACCACATAGGAACACGTACATAATATTGAATTAAGGAAACTTAACGTATGGTATGATATCTCCTGATCAACTCACCTTCAACTACAACATCATCTTAAGTGATCCTCAGAAATCTACACTTGATGGATGATTGAATTTCTCCATACCCTCCTCCAAATTTAACTACGTCCATTACCTCTATCCTTGGGAATCTTTGTATGGGAACAATTAGCAAATTTTTTGCAAAAGCAAGCACGGGACTTGTTTGGTACTTAGTTTAAAAACGTATCACTCTTTACCTTCTATAATTATAACACACAGAAAATATCCTCAAATCTGAAATCAGAATAACTGGCAGCTGTTAAAACTTTTCCTGCAAAGACAATACTATCATCACCAAACCAGACAAAGAAAACGGATTTGTAATTACAAGTAAAACTGATTGTATTACAAAAATACTTATCATGCTTAATGATCTCACTGAGGTAAAAGTTATAAACAAAGAACTACTGTCTCATACTTTACAACTTGAATAATTTATTTGAAAAACTTGAGCAATAGAAATATTATTTTGGACTATTCAGACTCCTAAATTGGTGTATTATATGGTCTGTTAAACGTTTAATCTATAAGTTCCGTTTTAGGTACTCACATTTATAACTTTGGATCAAATCCCTTTGCCGAGGGCCTGGCATGGCCAAGTGTGTTAAGGAGCGCGACTCGTAATCTGAGGGTCGCGGGTTCGCATCCCCGTCGCGCTAAACATGCTAGCCATTTCAGACGTAGGGACGTTATAATGTGACGGTCAATCCCACTATTCGTTGGTAAAAAGAGTAGCCCAAGAGTTGGTGGTGGGTGGTGATGACTAGCTGCATTCCCTCTAGTCTTACACTGCTAAACTAGGGACGGCTAGCGCAGATAGCCTTCGAGTAGCTTTGTGCGAAATTCAAAACAAACAAACAAACCCCTTTACCGATTTTTTACTGACTCCTTCTATTTTTCTCGTGATATTAGTCAATTCATCCCACGTAAAATTCATGTGATGGCTAGTTTCTATATTACTTCTGTTTTTACTTATGTTCCCCTAGACGAAATTATTAATATTGCCCATCCTAATGTCCTTGATAAAATCATCAGTAGAATTTCTAAGTCTCATTCCAAATTTATACTTGAGCCTTCGACTAAAGACTTTCTTCTACTTTTAACAATATTTTGTATGAATAGATAGGTGACATTACTGTGAGTTTTCCCTTAGAACTAAAGCTCACCAACATTTTCTTCTATCACCACAAACACTACTGGCTTGACAACTCTCCTTTAAACTCTAAGCCTGTTCTCTACAGAAGATATGTTGATGATACCTTCCTTATTTTTTACCATAAAGATCAAACCCCACACTTCATTCACTATCTTAACTCACAACAGCCCTCTATAGATTTCATTCATGGAATTAAGACTAATAATTCGTATTACCTTTCCAACGTTCTGATACTAACGGCTTCATAGCATCTGTCTATCGTAAAAAAAACATTTTCTGGTCTTTTTACCCAACATGACAGCCTTATAGCCTTTGTTCGTCATATGCAGTATCTTCCTCATTTCTAACAGTAGATTTTCTGTTTTTTTATTTTCATTACTGTATCAGATGTTTCAAATTTCATGTTTAATTTATTTTTCTTCTCAAGTGATTTTTGGTGCTTTTTATTGTTTAACATTTTTCTCGTTGTTGTAGTTGAATTTAACTGTCATGAAAGTAACTGAAGACAAGGGTAGTAACTAGCAGGTACCAGGAGGGAAGAATCTCTTCATGAAATCTTATATTACACACCACAATTTTGTTTGTAACTTGTTTCCAAATAGACGTACATCTGAAGGAAACTCATGTACTTCAGTAATTAATGGGTTACGTTAAAGTTAAAAACGTGTGTCTTTCAACGTCAACGCATATTGCAGCACATGCAAAATACAACTTTGTCAATCGACTAGCCCAACACAAACACTGTATTGCCAAATTTATTGTTGACAGGTCATTTTCACATAGATCTGTGCCTTCCAATATGATTTATTTTTAATGGCACGAATGTGAAGTTATTTATGTTCATTATTTCAGAAATATAACTTTGCTCTTTATTACAGGACAAAGTTCTAATGACTCAAAAACTAATGGTATAGCTTTGCTTGAGCATAAAAGGGCTTTCAACCTATGGCTTCAGAAAACGTTATGACCTTGAAATGGCTAAATATTCAGTTAATTTTTGTATCATTAATTCCTTAATACCGCAAGGTACCAGCACTATCAATCTGAATAACATTTTGCCAAATTAGTTTTTAATATATTTGTGATTAAATTATTCAATAAACAGTAACTGTAAGAAATTCGTTACATTTTAAATGCTGCTGCTGTAATCATATCAGGCTCTTACATGAGTAGCATTCATATCTATGAAAGTAAGCCAGTGTAAGGTGTTACACAAAACGAATATCTCAAATCGTACCTAAGTGTATTTACAATCATTGGCTCACTTTATGATTCCGAAATTTTTGTTAAAATAAATCAAACAAATCTTCTTATGGTAATATCCTGTACTAATTTTGATTTGACTCGAGATTAGGTTGAAACCATTGGTTGTTTGAATCTGATTCAATGCAGATATGTTCCACCTCAAATTTCATTTAAATGTCTCTCACAGAAAATATAATTATCATTAACCAAACCAATTCCATCAGTTATCCAAATCAACTATAACAGTGGGTTTGCTGCCAATTTCTAACGTTTTTATCTTTCAACATTTACATCCAAATTTTATTTGCATTTTTCTTTATCTACGATCTAGGAATTAACTTGCTCGTAAATGTATGTGATTTAAATCTTGTAGACAGTTTTTGAGCAATTCTTTTATCCTGGATCTTTGACCTCTCACTGTCTTCGTAATATCCTTTAAAAAGAATATTCCAACACAGCCCACAGTCTGGAAGGGCATTTTTTGATAAATGTAAATTAAATCGTATCCCATATGTTTTATTTTAAAACTTAATTCTTCAGACTCATCCCAGACTTCACGCAGTACTTAGATGAAACATAATATGTGTATGTCCAACTCACGTAGTTTGTATGGAAATATATATATATGTATATATGACAACTTTGCCAAGACCCCTGTTCATTGCATTCTGGTTTGTAAGCCAATTTTCCTTTTCTTAGTAAGAAATGAGGAGTAAATACTGCAAAGTGAGCAGATATTTAAAGTAGGTTATCTACGTTAACCACGTTTAATAACATGCATACTGTTTGAAGATAGTTCAACTGTACGAAATTATGCTTCTAACTATGAAGACTTTGTAACCTTATGTTTAGCAACCCTAACGAACCCTCTGAAACAAGTTAAGTACAAAAGTATGGAGAATTAATTCTTTTGTTTGTTTGTTTGAATTTTTGTACGAAGCTAGGCGAGGACTATCTGCGTTTCCCGTTCCTAATTTATCAAGGAAAGGCTAAAGAAAAGGCAACTAGTCATCACCATCCACCACCAACTCTTGGGCTACTCTTTTACCAACGAATAATGGGATTGCCCATCACTTAAAACGTCAGTCCTGGCTGAAAGGGCGATCATGTTAGGTCTGACGGGATTTCGAACCTGCGACCCTCAAATTACGAGTCGAGCACGCATAACCACATGGTCATGCTGGGCTAGAAAAGTAACATCGTGCTTGATTCAACAAATAGCTTTAAAACCACATTCATGAAGTCTTGATAATAATTGTAATACCACAAATAAATAAACTTAGCACAAAGTTAGTGTACAATACTTATCTTGTTCAGAAATGACGTCCTGATAAAACATTTGGCAGTATTCATAAAGTTTGTAAATAGTTCATTTATACAAAATGAACATAATTATAATCCAAAATAACCAGAAAACAATAAACGAAATACGTCTTCTTTCATTCTAAATAAATAATTAATCGTGATTTAGTTTTACACAGTAACAGAATTATTAAATATTACAGTTGTTCAAAGTACAAATGCTGTTTCACCAAAATCAATTAAAACAAACCTACTCTTCCACGTTTCCCATCTGACTTGGTGTGTATCATTTTAGTACCATTGTCTCTATACAAATAAAAATCATCAATTTACAATAATTTTACTTCAACCATAAAAGTCTTCACCAACACCAGGGAAACACAGAACATGCCACATTTGCCCTCAATGTTACTTAAGTTAATCACTGCTGTATTTACTAAACACATATAACTCATTCAAATGTCTAAACTCTCAGACCCTGGAGAGTTTATTCTCATTGGCTTTAATATCATGCCATCTGTTGACCCAAATAATGCTGATGATTTTTACAATTTGGCACAACAATAGTTCACAGTGAAACAACCAACATTATGAACAACAGATCGTCCATGTAGCTTGCCTTAAGTTATACAGACAACAAAATCTCCCACACATACAAGGAAAGTAAAACAATCATCATGTTCAATATTCGAGGTTCCTGCCTGATTTTATTGATAACACTTACGTGTACTTAGCAGCAGGATATTTCAATACCAGGTCCTAAACCTGAGGTAAAACACTAATGGGAAAGGTTTGCATTCTGCTCTCCACAGTGTAACCACAAGATTTATACATATTAAGCTAAGGTGAATCAACAAAAATTATTGAGTGCAAAGGTGCAACAAACTCGTTATATAGACCTATATTTGCTAATACTACCTGGAGTGTAATTTTTACCTGTCATAGAAAACATAATGTTAGCAGTAATCACTTTATGTTTGAAGACTGGAGGCCATAGAAGAATAAAACAGTATATATCTCAATTCAAGGATTTCAAGCTATCTGACAGTGATTGTATACTTAGATATCTCTCCTTTATTGGGCAAAGTGAAAGCAATACGTACTTTTGCAAAAGAAGTATCGTATACTACTTACACCTTTAGAGCAATCTAGCTTCTGCAGTACAACAGAACATCAACAGCACGACTATGAAAAATAATTCACTAAGGTTTTTGAAGTGTATAGACCATATATTTTGACCATCTTATCACTGCCCTTTACAGTTTGAATATTCCAGTCCAGAACAACGAAGCAGGCATAAAGCAAGTAGAGAACTGTCTGAAAGGTGTATTGTGTGTCATTACCAAACCTCTGACTTCTCCTATTATCATGTATTTGAAGATTATGGTGGGTGACCACCGTTGATCATAGCCACCTATGATTTATATACACTGCTGATAGTTAGTTCGGCATTCTTTGACTTGTGGAACAACAAATTTCTGAACAAGGCTGCTAAACCATTCAAGAGTCCATCAAGAGGCACATAGGTAGAGATAGAAGTCATTAAACAAGCTTTCTTCTAAATGCTGAAAGCAAAGAACCACAAATAGATATTTTCACAAACACAATATTTACAAGTGACTTACAGACTGTAGTACAGAAAGTCACCCTATCAATGACAGGACACAAAGCAGCTGCAGAATAAGACCATCACTTGGATGTCCATTATGAAGTAAAGCTAAGTAAATAAAATGACAAGTTGGCCAAGATCAATGTCTCATAATTTTCTCACATGTCTTTTTGACGCCTTGATGATCTCCCATGGAAAATTCATGGACAACTTTCAATATTTCAAAACGATATGCTTTGGAAATAAAGATTTGTTAAACTATAACCCAATCCATCCTCTGAATCTGGCTCATCTGGTGGTTTACATTTTCTTATTAGCACACCATTTTCGGAAAAGTAACCATTTGAAACTTTCTCAGTTGATTCTTCGATAGTGCATATTTTAAAAGTGAAGCGATCAGCAGATAATTTTCTTGCACATGGATCAGTTGTCTAGTTGTCTAGGCGAACTATATACGTCACTTCCATCACTGTCACTCGATGAAGAATTGTGAGTAAGACAATTATTCACAAGATCCCCATTGAATCCAAAAAATGTCTGGAACAAATATATAATATCGTCCACTTAATACGTGTCTATCATTTGTTTTTGACTTAATTTCTTATTCTGAGCTTGAGTCACAGCACACGAGAGAAACACGCCTGAATTCTTCTCAACAACAACAACAACATCATCCTTAGATGAAACAGTGATTGGCTCATTTTGGGTTTCGCAACAACTTTTTATCCAGTCAAATCGTTTCCCAACAATAATGATACACCCTTAATTAGCAGAGTAGGTTCTATTCCAACTGTTTCCGAAACTAGGTCTGGTATTAAACAAATGTTATGAAGAGAAACATTAATAAAACCACCCTCGATGCCCTGAGAAATAACAGACTCACCAGTGGCAGAACTCGAATCTAAAAGCGGTATACCTTCTAACAGTAATGATTAGGTCACCCCAGTGTCACGTAGAATACTTATAGGTACGGGATAAGCAGTGTCATTTGTCAAAGACATAGAACCTACTGACACAAAAAGTTTACATTCCTCCCTAACTACATCAGTCTTTTTATCAGTAGCCAAATTAACAACATCAATTGATATGGTGAAGCTATGTTCATATGTAAACACGAGCACATTGGATGTTGCCTCCTTTCCTTTATTATTTTTCAAACGTTAACAATCGGACATTTAATTACCAGGTTTTTTTTTACAAAAATGGCAGATAGGCCTTAATGACTTTAATAAAGTTTTATCCCTTCTGTAATAAGATTTTGAAGTACAGAACTTGAATTTTAAAAAATCCTAAACTTTATTGGAGGAAACAGATACTGATTTTTGTCAAAATTGTAGAAATTTCTTTTTATAAAAAGTAGTTTTATGTTTTCAAGTGTAATATTCGGAAAGAGAAGCTGCTTTCTGTAGTGTTTCAAATTTCTTTTCATCTAAGTATGTTTTGAAATCGTCACTTGCACAACGTTTAGGTTCCTCAATTAGACATAGTTGCCAATATGTATAGAATTACACCATCGATCAAATTAAACCTCTTTTCGTGGACAAATTCCATATACGTTTGCCTATCTTACTTGCGATTACCTCAAAACGTTTGGCAATAAGCCTCTAGCATTAGTTCGTATGCTTTAAAAGTAGCTACTTTAACCTATCATAAGTTGTGTACAATATTCTAGAGAAAGAGCAGCATAAGATTTTTGGACTTGACCAGTCAAAACACCCTGTAATAATAATGACCATTTTTCGGTGGGCCATTCCATGGTTTGGGTAACTTTCTTAAATTTTTCGAACTATTTATCAACTTCATTTTCATTAAATAGTGGTTCTTTAATGTATCGATTGAGTTCAATTTTGTCATCGTGCTTTGGTCGATAGAAACTGGGTCTAATTTCCACTTCCTATAAAATGCCTCATCATTATACAATAATGCACATTTTCCTACTTTATGCTTCTAACTTACATGTTTAGAGCATTGCAGTACCATTATCAAGACCTTATTGGTAAACTGAAATCTATAACCAAAAATATCATCAGCATATATTGGACAACACTCCCATTGCAGTCCTCTAAGTGTAAGTTCCACCAGAATAACTGGTTCCAGTGAATAACTGAATAAACCTGTTTGAGAGTTACAAAAATTTCATTTGTTTTATTGATATTTATTTTACCAATTCCACTAAAGTTAGGGTGAAATGTGAAAATTAGAATTTTAGCATCATTAAGACAGAACTTGAAAGAAGTATAAGTAAAAACTACGGGCAGACAAGCTGATCTGATCGACAAGTAAACAAAATAACATGAGCGATAATGCAATTGTTTTGTTAATGAAAACAAACACTATTTCATTATATTGGTAAGAACATTGTTCTAAATTAACGAACAAAACGATATCATTGTAGCTACTGAATGAAAATAATGATAATGATTAACATTTGTTCACATTTAAATATGTATATTTGGCACTATCACTGAAATTGTATAGGGCTTGTTGAAGCGTTTCATCCTTTACTTGGTTACTTTCAAGGATTGTAGTATGATTATCTTTAACAAACTGAACATACTTGAGACGGCACCCGGTTTTAATTGTCTTCTTTGGGGTGAAGGTCCAAACAACAAAATAATTATATATATATATTACTTTTATAATATTTACTGACATTCATTTTCCAGGCCTACTATAGATTTTAACCTGCAGGGTAAGTATAATTGAAATATTAATCTCTCTCAAATATCATGAATTATACAAGCATATAAAATAGGAATAATTTTAGACAAATATGCAAATGAAAAGTAGAGTTATTGAAAACTTCATTAAACACAGGTCTTCCATAAATAGTTTCACTTGCGCATACTGTAACGGATTTACTGTTATACATTTATTTTAATATCTATGTGTGTGTTTCTTTCAGTTTAATACATAGTTAGAAATACATGCAGCGTATATTGTTAAAATATACTAAGTCTCTCATTTCAACTAGTTTTTTTTATAAATGCTCACTTATGATTTGTTGATAAGTTCAATTTCCAAATTTTATTATATATAGTAAAAACAGTTATCGCATTGTTGTTATTAATGAATTAACTTCCAAAGACTGTGTTTTTTCCACAATTTTAATAAGCGAATTTCAGAATTGCATTACATTTTTGGTATTATTTAAGAAATAATACTTTTTCAGCTTTAACAATGTAGTCCAAGCACGTACTATATTACAGGACTGTAAGAGAGTAATTTTCTCTAGTTTGTCATTTGTCAGTAAATCAATCTGTTTTTTGTTCCAGGTAAACAGTTATCAGTTGTATAAAAAAATCACTATGCAAAATATTAAAAACACCAAAATTTTAGTTTTACTGCTGAACAGTACTTATGAATTAATAATGATTAACATTAATTCACAATTAAATATGTGCATTTAGCACTAACTTCCAAAGACTGTGTTTTTTCCACAATTTTAATAAGCGAATTTCAGAATTGCATTACATTTTTGGTATTATTTCAGAAATAATACTTTTTCAGCTTTAACAATGTAGTCCAAGCACGTACTATATTACAGGACTGTAATATAGTAATTTTCTCTAGTTTGTCATTTGTCAGTAAATCAATCTGTTTTTTGTTCCAGGTAAACAGTTATTAGTTGTATAAAAAAATCACTATGCAAAATATTAAAAACACCAAAATTTTAGTTTTACTGCTGAACAGCACTTATGAATTAATAATGATTAACATTAATTCACAATTAAATATGTGCATTTGGCACTATCACTAATAGTTTATAGGGCTATGATAGTTTTATCGAGTGTTTGTTGACTATTGGCTTCATATATATCTCTAGACATAACACATGAACATAATTATATCACTCTACTGATATAATCAGCAAGGTTCCTCGTTTCCTTTATCAAATATTTGGGAAGTGTTACATTGTTTATGTCATATTTTCCATAAGAACGGAAACGTTCAAGGAAATTATATTTTGAATCAAATATCAGAACCGTGTTTTAAATTCACAACTTTTTTACAGGTTGTACATAGTAAAATTTTATTTTATTTACAATGTATACAGGTTTATCTGGCATCATCAGGTGGGATACAGGAACTGAGGCGAATAGAATTTAAATCGGAAAGAATCACGTGAGAAGCCATAACAATGACAATCTGTCTTTAAACACTATCTAAATTGAAATTCAATTATAATACGTAACGTACGTAGCATAATAAATCGAAGACTCGTTCGAGATCCATATTCTCCATAATTACATATTATATACATTTCGAATTTATATTGCAAAAGTCTCGCCTTTTCTCAAAATTTGTAGATTTTCGAGCGCTTACATCAACAATGTACGATGTGGTTGTTTTTTTTTTTGGAATTTCGCACAACGCTACTCGAGGGCTATCTGTGCTAGCCGTCCCTAATTTAGCAGTGTAAGACTAGAGGGAAGGTAGCTAGTCATCACCACCCACCGCCAACCCTTGGGCTACTCTTTTACCAACGAATAGTGGGATTGACCGACACATTATAACGCCCCCACGGCTGGGAGGGCGAGCATGTTTGGCGCGACTCGGGCGCGAACCCGCGACCCTCAGATTACGAAGCGCACGCCTTAACGCGCTAGGCCATGCCAGACCCTGTACGATGTGTGTGTGTTAAATATTAATAACCGCATTATTTCCAGCTGAGTTTTCGATAATCTCGCCTAACTATAAAAAGTAGCCATCGGGGAGACAGTTTAATATTGTTGGTTTACTTCAGTCTGTGTACTATAAATCTCGGAAGCTATAATGCTGACAAACGCTTATTAATCGGAAAACTACAAATATTTGACCACGATCGTTTATAAATTTCGAGCATTACAAGCCGTTTAACTTTAGAGAATTAGCTTCGAACGTTCGTATTTCTATGCGTGTGCTCAGTGAAGAAGCTAGTTATCTTCCTCGTAAGGGTTTATTTGTTTGTTTGTTTTGGATTTCGCGCAAAACTTCACGAAAACTATTTGCGCTAGCCGTTCCTAATTTCGCAGTGAAAGACTAGAGGAAAGACAGCTAGTCATCACCACCACCGCCAACTCTTAGGCTAACCTTTTACCAACGAATAGTGGGATTGATCGTTACATTATAACGCCCCCACTGCTGAAAGGGCGAGCATATTCGGTATGACGGGGATTCGAACCTGTGACCCTAAGATTATGAGTCGAGTGCCTTAATTACCTGGCCATACCGGGTACTCGTCAAGTGAATTTGTACCTCTTTACCAACGTAGTATTGATTCGTTGTCCGTGAAATTCGAGTAAATAGAAGGCTTAGTACTGTTTTTCAGTTTGTAAAACTCTTGTATATAAACCATTATTCATAATAACTATTAGTAATAACCATTATTATAAATTCTATTGTTGTTTATATATTAAAATATATTTGTGTTAAGAAAGAAAATTATATCAAATTTTTGGCAAATATCGTACATTTGATACATATTGATATTCAATTAACTTCTAAATTCAAATTAAACTATAATACGTAATGTACGTAACATAATAAATCGGAAATCTGTCAGGAATAAATTACAATACGTAAATAATACATAAATGATAGGTGTCATGATGACAAAAAAACTACTTATTTCTTCTGATTTTACTGGTCTCGTCTGAATTCGTGAAGCTACTTTCTAGACAATTCCAGATTTAAAGACCAGGAATGACCATCTCTGTTAAAACGTCCGGGCACACGACAAGTCGTTTGAAGCATTTTTGAACTATTACATTTATGAAGCAAACAGAAAGCACGATAAGAGCTAGAACTTGGAGAATATAAGCATTCCATATATGACTATAGACAAGGACCTTATCGTTACTAGTGCCCTCTACTGGTATAATTAGCAAGGTTACTCATTTCCTTTGTTATCATATCTTTAGAAAATTTTGTATAGTCTATTTCATACTCTCCATACTAACGGAAATATTCACGAACTTTTATTTCGAATCAAATATTAGAACTGTATTTTTAAATTCACTTAACTTTTTATTTGTTGTACGTAGAAAACCTTCATTTTATTTACAATGTTTATAGGTTTATCTGGTATCATCAGTGGGATACCGGAACTGAGGCGAACAGAATTTAAATAAAAAAAGAATCATGTAAGAATTTATAACAATTCACTCACTAATTGCAAAAAATAAAGTATTTTCTCAACGAACTGTCAAATTAATACAGGTTAACTAAATGAACTTTTTAGGCCTGAGTTTTTAAGTATTAAACTTTGTTCTGCGTACCAGAGGTGAAGAAATTAAAGTAGACATAAATGAATACCTTTGTATTTGTTAAGAATAGAATTATGTTTTTTATTAATAAGGCTTCTTTTAATTTCTCATTAATTGATGTTGTTCTCTCTGCTGAAGATTTTTATCTGAGAAGAATAAGAAGCATTACTTTTCCTAGACGTGTTCTGTTTATTCCGCATCCAGATTTAGGTCTTTAAACATCAGAGAGGGTAAAAAACATAAGATGAAGACTTTAAATGATTCCAAAAACGAGTAGAAAGTTGTTTGTCTCGCCAATGTAACATATTTTGTAGTTTGTACATTTAAATGCATACACATATCCTAAAGTATCATTATCCATATACTTTTTGGATAGCAGTTGATTTTGCTATTTTATACGTAAAAACGTAAAATGTAGTTTAAAGCAAATTGTATAATCTCTAGTTATTTTGATAAGATAGGTTTACAATGAATGGTAAAACATAAGTGAAGGTCATATTGGGAAGAATAATTTTCTTTGTCAGTTTATGGATTATTTTTAAAAGAAATTACATTATTAAAACAGTGGGAAGAGAATTGTTTTTCACAAAACTGGAATCTAATGTTTTCTTTTTTAAAATAATCGATGTTAGAATTTATTATTTTCTTTGTACAAATGGTACCTTTTAACCGTATAATCTCTGGTGCCACTTTTAAAATTCCTATCTCATAGGTATTGCGTTACATTCAAAATTTAATTAAACCAATTTATTTTTAATGTATTTTAAAGTATTTACTATTATCAAGTATGTTATAATTTAAAGTTCTATATAATTCCTTTATTTAAAAAAATTAAAACAACAATTAAAAACTGAAGTTTTTGCTGTCATATAATCTGCTCGCAGTTACACTTTTTCAACTTTAATAGCTGATAGAAAAGAATTGTGCATGTACATTGTATACTTTAGACTACCAAAGTACACCGTACACGTTTTTAATTATTTTCTCAAGCATATTCGAATAATTTCTTCCACAAGAAATCTTTGTAAATATTTCCTTAGTTTATAGTCGACCGTGCTCGCTTCTAAAGTCAAAACTGTATTGCTTTGCGACAGCTATAAATTAAGTGTTATGTTTGCAACCAACAGAAAGAGCAGATTTCGCTGTTATCTATATTATTTTGTCCATAAACCAAACAGTGTAACTTTCATGCTGATTTGGTGAAGCTGGTTACTCAATATGAGCTTTTATTTATTTTGTGGTTCAGAAATGGGAAGCACTACTCCATAAATAACTTATAACAGCAGGTTGTGGAGGAAAACGTCTTGCTATAGAAGCTGATGACGTGGACATGGATGTGATTGTTGATGGAGGATGGAGTGAGAGAAGTTGTTGACACAGATACACAGCCAACTCCTGAGTAGATGTTATTGTTAGTCAAATATACACAGCCAACTCGTGAGTAGCGGTTACTGTTGGTCAAAGAACAAAAAAAAAATTATTGTTCTTAGTGTGAGAAATAAATTTTGTTGTTTATGTATAGCAGCAGCAAGGAAATGAGAAGAGGTCAAGCATACTTGTTACAGAAATTGGAATGAGCCTTCTAGTGTAATTGAATCTGACATAATTGTAGAAGGATTTCAAAGTCAGAAGACATGCATAAACTACAATATAAGAAAATGATTAGTGATGGTGATTAATTTGTACATAAAAAGTTATGAAGCATGTGTTTTATGGTAGGAATGTACACTAAATGGAATGTGCTAATTATGCTGTAAGACTATACACAAAAACTTTATTCCAAATAGCAGAAGAAATTACAGAAAACTGCAAACACTTGGGCAAAAACAGAATATTGAGATTAAAAAAAAAAATTCCTCGTGAAACTATTCGGCATAATATACAAAATAGTATCATAATTCTATAGAGGAACTGAAGGATGATTTAAAGAATGCACCCTACCGTATATTTAGTGATTATAGCAAGCGCAAATTCTATTACTGTTCTCATGAAAATATAACTGAATGCATTAGTCAGAAAGGGGCACCGTCTGATAATTAATTTAACAAACAACTTAGCAGAGACTTATATGCATCTTGTAACAAGGTTTATCGGTGGCAAACAGATCTGTAGATCAAAACGAGTATCTGACAATAGAAGAGCATATACTTATGGTTTATCATTTCAACTTGATCCAGCAGGGCAGAGTCTGGTCTGGAAATCCAGCACCATAAAAAGTGTATCTGCACTTTAAAGAAATATATAGCTAAAATTCAGACTTAAATTATGATGGCTCGCAAAACACTTTTAACTCCTGAAGCTAAAAAGAAACGCTAAATATCCAAGAAACTTCTATTTATGGATAACAATGGAAAGAGGGATTATGTACTTCAGTCAGGAAAGTCTGACCTTCCAGATTTAGAGTACATAGAACTGAAAATGATTTGTTAAAAAATTATAAGTTACAAAATAATAACAAATTGAAAGAGAAAAACAAACACAATGTCAATACAATAATTATTCATTGAGGACAGAAGGGAAACAACGACTTTCAACTTCCCACTTTAGAAAAATTTGTAAGATGAGGGGTACTACATCAAGCAGTTCTAAAGTAAAAATAATTTTACACAGTTCGTCTTTATCTACACCCGCAATAGAGTATGGCAAAAGTAACGAAAGAAATGCCCTGCTTGATTACTCCACTAAAACTGGAAACTATGTACAAGAGTGTAGCCTATTTGTAAACATAGAGAATGGATACTTAGCAGTCTTCCTAGATGCCGTTGTTGGGTCTGTTGGTATTATTGAAATCAAGTGTCCACTAAAAGCTAATGGAATGACTCCTTTACATGCTGTACTGTTAATTAAAGATTTTTATTGTACTTTACTTGATAATACTTTGAAACTGAAAGGTACACGTATATATTATTACCAAGTACAGGGTCAACTTCATATAACTAGTAAAAAAATTGTGATTTCATTACTTAAACACCTCTAGACATTAAAATCAAACGAATCCTTCGAGATGATTTTTTTTTAAATTAAAAAAAATGCTTCCTAAACTAAATAAGTTTTATTTTCACGCACTATTGCCAAAAAATAATAGATCCAAGAATGACTTGTTTGTTTGTTTTTGAATTTCGCACAAAGCTACTCGAGGGCTATCTGTGCTAGCGTCCCTAATTTAGTAGTGTAAGACCAGAGGGAAGGCAGCTAGTCATCACCACCCACCGCCAACTCTTGGGCTACTCTTTTACCAACGAATAGTGGGATTGACCGTCACATTATAACGCCCCCACGGCTAGGAGGGCGAGCATGTTTGGCGCGACGCGGGCGCGAACCCGCGACCCTCGGATTACGAGTCGCACGCCTTACGCCTTGGCCATGCCAGGCCCAAGAATGACAAGAAGCATGGTTTTACGAGAACCAAACTATGTTCTTTAGGCCAAAAGAAAGATAAAAATAAAAAAACAAAACGAATTATAGACAACCTTCTAGATGGTTTCTTTGAACCTACGTTTTGATATATATGTCTTGTTTTATTTGAGATGTAAAGGCATCATCGGCCTTGTGATTTCTGTTAGCAATTATGCATGTCTTCAAACAAGTTATATTTTTATGTATTTATATTATGAATCAATCTTTACGTTGCGAATGTTTTTTGTTGTTTTAAAATGCAAGTATTTTTAGTGTAAATAAAAGTTTAAAACATATTTTCCATTCCAATTTATTGGCGTTCGCAATATTACTTCACAAAGCACGTAGCTATGTTGTTTATTCTGATCATTTTAACAAAGTTGCAAGGTTCAATCTCACAAACAATTAAGATTTGTGTTAGTTTTCATTATGTAATATAAAAAAATATTAAAACATACATTACGAAATTAGTTTACAAATACTTTTAATACTCTGCAGTTATTTCGTTGCGTTATTACAAATAATATTTTTAATTTAAAAAATCGTAAATTTATTTGTCTTTGAATTTCGCGCAAAGCTACTCGAGTGCTGTCTGCGCTAGCCATCCCTAATTTAGCAGTGTAAGACGAGAGGGAAGGAAGACTAGTCATCACCACCCCCCACCAACTCTCGGGCTACTCTTTTACCAACGAATAGTGGGATTGACCGTAACATTATAACGCCCCCAAAGCTGACAGGGCGAGTATGTTTAGTGCGACGGGGATTCGAACCAGCGATTCTCAGATTACAAGTCGAACGTCTTAACCTCCCTGGCCATGCCGGACCGAATTTCATACAAAATTGTAACTTTCCTAACTCTCGAACTTGACTACTTTTGTGACGTCAGCAGGGGTTTCCTAGAAACTTCCTTATTTACCACAAAAATAACCTAAGTAACAGATATTTGTAATTATTTCTTCCATCATTGTGTTCCGTGTCTCCTGGAGCGTTACTTTGGGTGTTAGGGGAGAGACGAGCGACCCCTATAGTTATGGTAGTTACGTGCCAGATTTTGCACATCGATTTGAAATAGGCGGAAACGCCTTTGGTATATGACCACTTATTTTTTTCAGTTCATAGTCAAGAACGCAAAGCAATCTCGTAAATTGATTCATATAATGATTTATAAGTGTATTTTTTATTTTAAACAATCATACAGATTATTTATATGTAAAGATTTTACACGTGTTTTTGGTTTTATAATTATTTATCTTCAGCTCACACATGCTGAAGACATC
Source organism: Tachypleus tridentatus (assembly GCF_004210375.1). NCBI lineage: Eukaryota > Metazoa > Arthropoda > Merostomata > Xiphosura > Limulidae > Tachypleus > Tachypleus tridentatus. The sequence goes on along the minus strand of NC_134833.1, from coordinate 43,962,561 downwards.
TTTCAAGTATTGTCACTATTAAAGTTATTATAGAAAACTAGCAAATAGTTTTATAAAACAACTTATTACGTAATTATGAATATTATTGCATTTTAGTTTTATGTAATTGTAATTATGTGTTGTTGTCAAGTTTTATTAGTTTACAAGTGCAGTTTTATATATCTCTTAGAAATTGATCTTTTTACGTTTATCTATAATACCATTGGTTTCCGGTGGTTCACAATTTATCACATAATGTCATTGTAATTTGTCTCAGGCAGGTTACATGCCCTGATTCTGTGTAAAATGGGGTATTTCTTAGGAGTAATAGCAATTTTGTAATTTGGCCCAGCCCTGGATTATAATGTTATGAAACCAAGAACACAATATTTCTGGACAGTTCTTTGTAGATTACTAATAACCTTGAGGATTAGCAATTTGACTGTGCTGTTTATCAGCGGCAATCTACTTTTATTGTTACCAGTTTTATGTTTCCGTCGGTGCCATGATTGGCTTGTATACATTCCTAAATATTATCTTGACAAATTGTTGATCAATGACAGCATACGAGTTCTAACAAGAATTAGTTACATACATGTCAAGTGAGTTCTTATCGATGTAATAAGGATAGTACTGTACAGAGGCTCCGCCTTTAAACTGGATCATTCGAACAATTGCAATACAACATATTCATGCATTAGTGCAATCTATTGATATAAATCAGTAACAGTTGCTTCTGAAGATAAATCCTAGAGTATAATGGGAAACAAAGGCTCATATATTCGTTTTTAAATGAGTTAAAATAAGTAAATCCATTCATGAATGGCCCGGCATGGCCAGGTGGTTAAGGAGCACGACTCGTAATCTGAGGGTCACGGATTCGAATCCCCGTCGCACCGAACATACTCGCTCTTTCAGCCGTGGGGGCGTTATAAGTGATGGTCAATCCCACTATTCGTTGGTAAAAGAGTAGCTCAAAAGTTGACAATGAGTGGTGATGATTAGCTGCCTTCCCTCTAGTCTTAAACTGCTAAATTAGGGACGGCTAGCGCAGATAACCCTCGTGTAGCTCTGCGCGAAATTCAAAAACAAATATAAAACCATTCATGAAAGCGGTATATATATATATGTGTGTGTGTGTGTGTGTGTGTAACAATATAGCCCTACTAAATGATACAAACCATACACACATACAGTGTATGCCGCTAACACCAGTAGCATACTTGACTTGTGTCTTTGCACATATAACATGAGCCAAACACTAATAACATTCCAGGTGGGTAAAGATGTTGATAGTGACCACTTACCAATATATTGCGTCTTCGATCTCGACCCCCATAAAAATATCACCTGCAGAAAAGTGTGTGTGTTTTCTTATAGCAAAGCCACATCGGGCTATCTGCTGAGCCCACTGAGGATAATCGAACCCCTGATTCTGGCGTAAATCCGTAGATATACCGCTATACTAGCGGTGGGCCCTACAGAAGAGAAATATGTAATCATAGTAAAGCAAATTGGCTTTAAACTATAAACAGGAATTAGACAATCAATTACCTAATAACGTTGTAAAAGAAGTAAAAACCCATACCGAATTGGATAACTACTGTCAAACAATAACGGAGTGCCTTCAAAAAGCAGCCAAGGAAACAATACCAAAATAACACCATAAAACAACAAATAACACATGGAAACCAAATACCGAAATAATTACCCTAATCAAAAGTCAGTTAAGAAGACAGTTCATGATAACAAGAGACAGAGAAACTAAACCGCAAATAAACAATATAAGAAATCACATCATAACACAAATAAAACAACAAAAACAAGATAAATGGAATAATTTCTGCACAAAACTAAACAATAAAACTGACCCAAAAAAATTCTGGGCACACCTCGAACGACTCACCAATAATAATTCAGCAGCAAAGAAATATTCTGCACTTGAACACAATAATAGAATAGCACACACAAATAAAGAAAAATACGAAGCTTTTAAAGCCCAACTACAAAATACATTTAAAACTCATTCTGATCTAGATATGAATACATATTTCTGCAACAAAGTCACCGACTATATACTAAACCATTTGAACCAATTTTCCCAACGAGTATATCTGAGACAAATATAAGACACATCACAAACTACGAAGACACGATACTAACGATAGAAATATCCCTACATGAATTTCTTGAAGCAATAAAAAACACAAAAAACAAATCTCCGGGTGAAGATGAAATACAAGCCATCCTTCTAAAAAAGTGCACTCCGAAACTGTTTAACCACCTAAAAGCACTTTTTAATCTATCTCTATCCTCAGGATACATACCAGTTTCGTTGAAGCTCACTAATATATTAATGTTCCATAAGGAAGGAAAGCCAGCAAGTAAACCTAATAGCTACCGACCAATCAGCCTGACCAGCTATATAGGTAAATTCTCGAAAGAATAATCAGTAATAGATTCTCCACATTCTTGGAGATAACATCAAAATTACCAGAGGAAAAAGACGGATTCAGGAAATTTGGACAAACAACAGATCATTTAATTAGATTAACCGAAATTATAATAAATAGCTTTAATGAAAGAGAATGTATTGTCGCTTGCTTCCTCGATATCGAGAAAGCATTCGACACTGTATGACACAATGGTCTAAGGTTCCGAATGAATGAAATGGGACTACCGCGTGGAATTATTCGCTGGTTATCTAACCTTTTGGAAAATAGAAAATGTAGGGTAAATCTAGAGGGTACCTTTTATGAGTACTTTACTCCAGAAGCTAGTGTCCCTCAGGGAGAGGTAGTTAGCCCTATACTCTTCATCATGTATGTAAACAATATGCCATTGAAGGATCCTAACTACAGATTCTCTTCACAGTTTGCTGATAATGTGGCAGTCTGGAAAAGTGCCACAACACCAATAATAACCGCCACAAACATACAACCGCAACTAAACAGAATAAGCGAATACTGTCAAAAATACAGAATAAAAATAAATACAGCAAAAACACAACTTGTCTTTACAAGATTGATAAAATACAAAAACTACAACCTGAAATATATATGAACTGAACACTTCTTCAGACTGCCACATCGGAAACATTTTTAGGTCTAACCTATAACTCAAAACTAACGGATTAACCATGTAAACGAAATTAAAAATAAAGTCTGGCGAAGAACCAACTATGCTAGGATTCTAACTGGCAAGAATAGCAGAGCATCTACAGACAACAAACTAAAAATTTACAAAACATACATTAGACCAGTAATCTACTATGCAGCTCCAGCATGGATGACTGTAAGTGATAAAATAATTAAAACCAAACTACAGACAATCCAAAATACACTCCTCACAACAGCATACAGATTTCCCATAGCAACATCATCTCAATTTATACATAAATATTCTAAAATATCAACCATACCAGATAGACTCCTACATAACACAATAACGTACTTCGATAAAAATTGAATGAAAAACGTATTACTATGCGAACTAGACAGGTACCTCATACATGATGAAGTTAGCCCTAAACATCTCTCACCGATCAATATATATTTTAAATATAAAAAAATTATATATATATATATATATATATATGATGTAAAAAAAAAGTACTACCAAAAAACTAGACATCTTACTTATAGGGCAAAACAATATCTATACATGTATATCAATACATGGACATTGCCATGAAAAGAGTCGGAGTAAATTCAGCTCACTCTTACCCAGAAATGCAGTAACTACCACCATCAAACACTGTACGACCACACAAGTACAGGAAGGAGGAAGAGGTCAAAGAGAACCTGACCCTCCAGGTTGCGTACATATTATACCCAAACCCGAGAGAGATGAAAGCGGTGTCCATTATGCTTGGCAATTTTTCTCGTCTTATATGAATTAATTTAATAGACAATTAAATTGCGTTTACGTTTTACTTTTATATTCTAAATTATTAAATGTTATTTGATTTTAAAATGCATATTTGAAAGGTTTACATGTTTTTGTTCGTTCAACTTGTTACCTAGATTGTGAATGCTTATAAACAAATAGCGCGTACAAACGTTATCTTGCTTACAAAAACGCGTCTCTGCCTGGAGTCGACGTATAAAACACCGCAGGCGTATCGGCATAAAAGACAAAGAATTAGGAAGGAAAATAAAAATAATAGTGAACAGATAAAGACATGAAATTAGGCATATAACAAAACGAAGTTTGCAAACGTTTATACGATTAGTTAAAAATTATGAAATATTTCCATTTGTTAATTTTAAACAATTTATTTCACTGTGTGTTGAGGATTAATAGCTGAAGTTAATGATATTGTGGAAGAAATGGGAGAAAAATATAAACATTTACCTTAAAACACATTTAATATTAATTTAAGAGGTTCTAAAGATAATGCAAATAAACTATAAAACTGAAAGACAATAAATTGTACTTTGATACTCAAAATAAAAAAATATCTTTCCACGGAAACTCTTCCAAGTGTGAATGCAAAACAACAACAGTAAATAACGAATTTTGTTATTAGAAATAGTAGAAGAATAAAAAAACCAATGCAGAAAGGAATTTTTATAATGGCACCGGGTAACGTTAAGATTATCGAAGGCTGAAAAAATGTCATCAACGTATCAAAACCAAGAAAATGGTTTATCAAATGAAATAGCAGCATTTTCAATACTCACGTGCATGGCTACGTGGTTAGAATGCTCGACTCATAATGTGAAAGTCTCAGGTTCGAATCCGTGTCACTCCAAACATGATTACCCTTTCAGCCATTATAAATTATGGTTAATTCATTGGGAAACGAGTAGCACAAAAGTTGGTGGTGGTAAATAGCTGCCTTCCCTCTTGTCCTACACTCCTAAATTACAGATGACTAATGCAAATAGCCCTCATGCAGATTTGCGTGAAACTCAAACAAACCATAAATGTGGTGGGGCTCCAAGATTTCCCATACTTCAACCGTATTTTAGATACTGTTAAGTATTATGATTAATCCCGGACGAGCTCCCAGTTGATTATGCTACGTAATATAATTTACTTGGGACGAAGCTCCGATTTATTATGTAACGTACGTTATGTATCACTATTTCAGATAAAAGAAAATTTGAATATAGGAGTTCATGGCCAAGCGTGTTAAGGCGTGCGACTCGTAATCTGAGGGTCGCGGGTTCGCATCCCCGTCGCGCCAAACATGTTCGCCCTTTCAGCCGTGGGGGCGTTATAAAGTTACGGTCAATCCCACTATTCGTTGGTAAAAGAGTAGCCCAAGAGTTGGTGGTGGGTGGTTGATGACTAGCTGCCTTCCACTGCTAAATTAGGAACGGTTAGCACAGATAGCCCTCGAGTAGCTTTGTGCAAAATTCAAAAACAAACAAACAAAATACAGGAGTTAATTAGATATTAACATGAATTTTCAAACAAGATTGATAGACAATTTAAGTCTTTTATTTCTTAACACAAATATATTTTAATGTACAAACAAACAAAAACAATATAATTTATAATAACTGTTATTGTTAATAGTTATAACAAATTATGGTTTGCATACAAGAGTTTTATAAATGTACTAACTATATTGAGTCTTCTATCTGGTCTAGAACTGAATCTTTCACCGACATTCATGGAGAGCAAATTAATTATTTTTGACAGACCTCTACATTTCGACCAGCATGGCCAGGTGGGTTAAGGCATTCGACTCGTAATCCGAGGGTCACGGGTTCAAATTCCTGTCGCCCCGAACATTTTAAGCCATGGGGCGTTATAATGTGACAGTCAATCCCAATATTCGTTGGTAAAAGAGTAGCCCAAGAGTTGGCGGTGGGTGGTGATGACTAGCGGCCTTCCCTCTAGTCTTACACTGCTAAATTAGGGACGGCTAGCACAGATAGCCCTCGAATAGCTTTGTGCGAAATTAAAAAAAACACAAAAACAAACACTTTCGCCGATGACAATGTCAAATAGATTAATATCCAGAGAACAGAATAACGATGAAAGAATTAAAATTTATAATAATTTTGTATGATAAGAAAAGTTACTGCTTCAGTATATAAATCTTAAACAATATTTCTTAATAGGAATAAAACCGAAAACGATTTACAGATTATTAGAATCCAAACAACCTTTCTGATTAAGAAATATGTTGACTTAAAAAAAAGATTTGTTTTACAAATTGTAAATAATTCTGTGTTGAAAAAGACTGTGGAAAATATTAAAAAACGAGTTTATATAAAATTGTGCCTTGATGCAAACAAACTTAAAAAATTAATACCGAAGCCAAATTTCAAGTAAAGAACAAAATTTGCATAAACGTTATCAACTATTTATAGGAATAAAAAATATTAAATAAACCAGTTTTTCTCAATATGAATATTATAAATCTTTCGAAAATAATAACGTGTGATTTCCACTATGGATTAATGTAGACGAAATATGGTGAATACTTGAGATACCAATTATATTTACGATAAGAACAGACAATCGATAAAGGATATAAAAGAAAGCATTCATTTATTTGATACTATAGACTATCCAAAAGATTTGTTTGTTTTGTGATTAAGCTGATTTCTCCAAGCCCGTTCCCTTGGCTGTGGTTTCGCTAGATTGTAGAAATTACCCAATTTTACGTCACGGTCGACGATACCTACAGATGCCGGCATGAATAGAAAAGTTAAGAAGTCATAGTTACACCTACTACCCAGCCTACATGGAATTTCTTCACTGTGATGTTCATAGAACTGGGCAGATAGTCATAGTTACTCCCGCCGTTTACCCGCGCTTGGTTGAATTTATTCACTTTGACATTCAGAGCACTGGGCAGAAATCACATTGCCAGATGGCAATAATACTTTAGCGTGGGGTTATTTTTTGTATATATAAAAGGAGGTATAAAGTTTTTACTGCATATAAATAGAAGTTGTAAACAAAAATTAATGCTATTAGAACATTTCAATATATCAAAACTTTTAAAATGAATTAAATCCGGGAGCTAAATTCTCTATCTCTAAATTTAAAATGATTAAAACTCGATTTAGCGGTAGAATTAGGCATTTCGGGTGAATTCAAAATATTTTTACCTGACTGATTCGTTAAAATGTTGACTGACAAAAGTATAAAGAAAATGAATGAAATAAAATATCTTACCCTTGTTGAAAAGGAATGGAGGATTGTAGAAATTCCCAAAAAATTTGTTTTACAAGCAAAAAAGTCCAATACACTTGGCAAAGAAAGTGATTGTTTTTATTTTCTTTGATTTTTAGCGATTTTGAGCTATTTTTAATATTTCTGATGATTTTTGGCTATTTTGTTTTATTAATTGTCGCTTGTTTTTGGAGTTTTGTGTTTTTCTTTAGTTTTCTTTTTCATTTTGCAAGTTTAAAATTGATTTGCTTTTAAATGGTGCAGAAACCCAGGCGTAATTGAGAAAACAAAAATTATTTTTAATTGTTTTTGTGCCTTTGATGATTTGGGGTGTTTTTCTTTTTTTGGTGCTTCTTGACATTTTGCAGTTTTGTTTAATTCAATTCCCAATCATCCAAACATATGTGGTAAAAGTAGCACAGCAATCCATATTTTTATTACAGCGACACAACAGAGCATCAAAAATATTTGTTTTCTGAAGTTTCTGATGTTTAGGAATGATGTACTACTATGAGTGGATCTACTGTATGTTCTCTTCTCAGTGATTATGCTTTATAATAATACACAGAAACTGATGTAGTATCTGTCTTTCAGCAATAGTTGGTGTATATTAATATGAAAATTATCAGATGGGTAAAGGAGTTGTATATCGAATAAGAAGTTACGAAACAGCAGTGGGATTAAAACTTAACCTGATGAGTACATGTGGTTATGATATTCACTTACAGAACGTGAGCATCTTGATTATGACTTAGCTGATCCATATCTAATGTATAAACATCTCAACATGGTGAACCATCCATGTGATAAGTGCATTAAAGGGCATAAACACTTCAGAAATTGAAATTCTTTGTCATTGATAACTGCTGGATTAACGCATAGACCACATGGGACACTAACCGTCCTCCACTGGCACAACGGTAAGTCTATGGATTTAGAACAATAAAATCAGGGTTTCGATTCCCCTCGATGGACACAGCAGATAGTCAAATGTAACTTTGCTATAAGAAATCACAAACTTAAACACGGCCCTGACCATAGAAGGACTCTGCCGGCCTCACAAGTAGAAAAATTATATATATATGGTTCGTAAAACTAGCAAATTAGAGTCAAGAGTGAGTTATTATCAAACCAGAATCTTGTGAGACATCAGTAACTACCCAATGTGTCTAATGAGTTGTAATCAAATGTGTATGAAGGAACCATTGATACGATACTAGCTGTATAAACACAGTTAATGTAAATGAGATCATATAACAATTACAATTCATTTTAAGAAGTCAGTTTTAGTTGGGAAGTCTGACACAATAATAAGCTGAAAGAACTTTGCAGTCTTCATTTTCGAAGCACTACGTTAAATTTTATGGCGAATGTTGGAGAACATTTGTTTGTAGAAATTTCTGATTAGCCACCACAGCTTTGACTTATATGGAAGTGAAAGATTGTACCTATGGGTTTACTACGCTTACATCAATCTTTGAGAAGTTTACTAAAGCATAGCATGAAAGGTTATAGCATGTATAAACCCTGGAAGAATGTGTATCATTTAATCTGCTAGATTTTTGACGAGTTATTTTTGTGTTTGCATATTGTCATGGGTTGTACATCCGCTAGTTGGCGGATCAAGCATGAAAAGTAGTGACTCAAACTAGTTTTTGCAGTGTGGCAGTTAAAGTTATTTTGCTTTCGTCATTGGTGACTTTATATCATGTACGTGTGTTGTAATAGACAAAATGGTATCTGATCTGGATGCTGAATTACATCCGAAATTAGATATATCTTCCAGGTTCTGTGCGTTATTACTTCTACTTTTGAAATATCGTCTGCATGGGTGTTATTCTTATTCAATAGGTGGCGCTAACAAACAAAAGAGAAGACCAAGAAACAATGCATGTGAACTGTAATAGCATGTACATGTACTGCAATTATATGTTGGTTAATATTTAACACGTAAGCTAAGTGCTAGTGTATGTCTTTGCATACATATCTTTCGTTGCACATAGCTCGACTGTTGTCTATTTCATAATCTCCATAACTTTGAAACATGCGTAACAGATGTTTCCAGGCAAATACAGAGTTTGAAATAGAATACTAGGATGTTTATACGTTTCAATAAAAAGACAAAAAAAATGGAATTATTAGATTGTCTCACAAAAAGAAAATTGTGATTTAGTGTGTTTATTTCGTAAACTAGGTTATAAATTTAAATATTAGTAAGAGTTTGGCTTTTCACCGAGAGAAACAGAAAAAGGTCTGTTGGGAAAATTACACTACACAAAAATTGTTTATTTATTTTTTGAATTTCGCGCAAAGCTACTCAAAGGTTATCTGCACTAGCAGTCCCTAGGTGAGTAGTGTAAGTGGAGAGGGAAGGCAGCTAATCATCACCACCCACCGCCAACTCTTGGGCTACTCTTTTACCAACAAATAGTGGGGGTGACCTTCACATTATGACGCCCCCACGGCTGAAAAAGCGAACATGTTTGGTATGACGGGGATTCGGACCCGTGACCCTCAGATTACGAGTTGATTGCCTTAACCACCTGGCCATGCCGGGCCCAAAATTGAAAGAAACATGCTGAAGCAAGTTGTTGCCATTGATGTTGGTAAAATAATATTGCGACGTTGTGGCACTTGTAACATTCCTAGATTTTGCTGAATTTGTCTTCATCATGATTCCTAGATTATTCGTTAAGTTTGTTTGTTTGAATTTCGCACAAAGCTACTTGAGGGCTATCAGTGCTAGCCATCCCTAATTTAGTAGTGTAAGACTAGAGGGAAGGCAGCTAGTCATCACCACCCACCGCCAACTCTTTTACACATGCTTGGCCATGCCGGGCCTATATTCTTAAAAAATAACTTGTTAACTGTATTATTTTCAACCATCGTGAATATAATTGAAAATTTATTTGTGGTATTTTAGGCGTTCACTACATATTTTTAATTTTGAATTTATTTGTGAAAAAAAGGTATATGAGTTTACTTAATTATTTAGATCATATTTCGCAAGTTTCTGTTGTTCAACAAACAAGTTACAAAATTTTTAAAGTTATAGTCTCTGGTTATTGGTTGTGAAGTAGTTCACTTAATTTTAAAAATCAATACTAGGAACCTGTTTCAGTTCTTAATTCTGTCTCATTGTATCCAGTTATTTGCTTTAGTAACTGAACACAGGTTGAAGAAACATACGTAATGTGAGATTGTTGTATTCTGTGACCAGTAAAGCCATTATTAGAGATGAAAATACTCTAGCTAAGATAACTGTGTTGACATTTTGAATAAAAACATGGTGAAATGAATATTAACAAGTGCTTGAGGCTTTTTGCTTGAGGAAGAGAAGTGAATACAATCACCATTACTACCGTAAATTGTAACTTCTAGTTATACTAAATCTGAATTAGTGACTTTTCCCTATAAAAGGTTAGGATTTGGTTTGGAAGGTTGTTGGTAAATGAAGATCCAATTTGCAAATGGCTAAGTTAACACTGGAATCTTTAGACAAACTTTTGTTATAAAGTTCATTCATTTTTTGTTACTTGCTGTCTTTATTTTGAATAATTAAGCCAGTAAGTATCTAGGAAAACTCAGCCGTCATAATGAAGGACCCACAATCGTTCCCAACTGTAACTTACTTCTCCATGTTATTGAGCTGATGGTATCTGATTAGACCTTTTTCCTTGGATCCCTAACTGCAGTAATAACGACAGACCAATTCCCAGTCGTTACAGATGGATTAGTACAATTAACATTTTTATCTATAATGTGTAAATGCAACTGATCAGAAATTCCTTATTTTCCATAGCCATCGTAAAGTCTGTATGTAAACATATTTCAAATATTTTAATACTTTACCATGTTTTTTGCTTAACTTATTCAAATAACTTTATCTTTTGTCAAATTTATTTATGTAGTATTCTATGTAATTTCGTATAATTTTGAGTTTATTATGATTTTATTTCACTGTGATCTTGATCTGAGTTTATAGTGATTTATCCTCAATTACAGATTCTTTCAGTCATAGTTCTTCAGAACTTTTATTATTTTGTAATTTATTAAGTGTTTACTTTTGGCTTAGTTCAATGTTATTTGGTTTAGTTTCATATTGTCTCTAGTTTTGTTTTCACTTTTGTTTGCTGGCTGTTGAAACCAATATTTGATAAAATTTCCTTAATTTGTTTATTGTGTAAGTTTGTATGTTGAAATATATATTATCTAATCAGCTTATTATGGAAATCACAATTGTACTAAAGACTTAAGTTTGGAAATTTAAGTTTTATTTTAAGGCCTTCAGTCTAGAAAAGCCCTTCCATAACTAAAATATCAAAAATATATTTTTATTCAAGAATATCTTTCAAAATGGTTCCTGCAGATGTTTTGCACTAGTCAATGCCTCAATAAACAGAACAATTAGTAGTCAGTACCTTGTTTTAGTCCTCATCTGGAGCTAAAGTTACCATTCATTTAGGAGAGTCTAAATATATGTTTGTTTTGTTTGTTTGTTTTTGGAATTTTGCACAAAGCTACTCGAGGGCTATCTGTGCTAGCCGTCCCTAATTTAGCAGTGTAAGACTAGAGGGAAGGCAGATAGTCATCACCACCCACCGCCAACCCTTGGGCTACTCTTTTACCAACGAAAAGTGGGATTGACCGTAACATTATAACGCCCCCACGGCAGGGAGGGCGAGCATGTTTGGCGCGACTCGGGCGCGAACCCGCGACCCTCAGATTACGAAGCGCACGCCTTAATATATGTACTAATTTTGCTAATATTGTGGATTGTACTTAAGTGAAGAGGTGGTGCTCAGGTTTTACAAGTTGATATGAACTACAAGTTAACGCAAACGCAAACTAACGTGGCAGGGGTTTAGTTTAGAGAGAGAGAAATCTGAAGAATTCTCTCTCCAACTGGGGTGTTCAGGAACGTTGTAGTTCCTCTTCGTCCCCTCACGTGAGAAATTGTTAAAATTTCCATGGGGGTTTTTCCTTTACTTTTATTTTGATATTTTTAAGGTGGAGTGGGGTATTTGTGAGTGAGAGGAAAGACGGGAGAACTGGACGAGAGCAGCATAAGTGAAGTGAGCCAGACCTTGGCCCGTGGACGGAGTACACTGGCGACTTGATTTAAAATTTACTCTAGCTGGATAACCTATGACTGAATAAACGGCCCTTTTCAGAATGTGGCTGGAACCTACAGATCCAATGCCAGAGATTTTGCTGTGAGAGGAAACGGGAGTACCCCGAGAAAACCCACTTTCACAGCCTGGGCGCCGAAAAATCTACCCAGACCGTGCCCGGAAGTTGCTGGGAAGAAACATAGGAAACAAGAAGAAAAAAAAAGTAACTTCGTCATGAACTTGTTTTCACACTTGAAGCCCATTGGTGCAAGTGAAAAACGTGGTCTAGGTGGTGGAACAACTGGCTGTTCTTCGGTGAGTTGTTCTTCACTGGTCTGTGATGCTTTGTTTCTTCTTGTGACTTTGGTTTGAGTTTTCTGCGTGGAGGTAGTTTGTTTTTCAGTTTGAACTGTCGCGTCGATAGTTATCTTGGTAATGGTTTGGGTCTGGCTGGTTGTTGAATTCTGTGGAACTGGGACTGAAGTCTGGCATGATCTGTCCTTTTTCTTTCTTGGACTGCTCAAACTTGGCATGTTGCTAACAGAGGGAGTTGACGTCTTCCGGGTCGAGTTATCTGTATCTGTCTTCGTGTTTCTTCTGGTTAGATCTGGACTCGGCTGTATTTTTGTAGTTTCTCGTTGGAAGTTGTCCGTTGGTTGTTGGATTCTTTGTTTGACCAAGTGTTGAAGGGTCGTCGATGTGGGCGTTCGGCTCTAAAGTGAAATATGTGATAATAACATCCATCACGTAAAATACAATCAGCACTGTACTTCGACGTTGTTACTATCTTCATGAAGTACGTAGGAAGGTTAGTGTTCTTAGAAAAAATTCGATGAACAGCATATACATTGGCTTGGATTTGAGGTTCTATGGCTTGATTTCTTCTGGTTGTATTGATGGGTCGACGACCCTGAGGAATACTGAATAAAGACTGACTGGACTTTTGGTAGGGGAACAACTTACATTAAATTCGGTGTTCCATGGCTGGCACAGATAAATTTGGTCTGCGGTAGTGGCGGGTTGGATGAGAATTCCGCCCTGTCGTAAGATTCGGGTCCTGGATTTTTCAATGGTTGCCCCTGGCTTGGCTTGGGCGATCAACGTGGCAACTTGAAGCGGCGTGAGGTTCGACGGTAGACCGTTGACGATTACCGGCGGTACTAACGGCCTGACTGGCGTGGATGAACGTTTCGTCCATCCAGCACGTCTGACTTGGTCAGTGACTAGCTCTGGACTCCCTGCAAGTTAATTTTCTCTTGAGTGTTTATAATGAATATAATCAGTAGCACGGGTAATCTCAGATTATTGGATAATCCATTAGAACTTAAGTTTAACTTGAAAAATGTGACATAAATATTATTTTTTTTGCCTTCATCAAAGAAGTAGTATTTTCAGAAGCCAGCAAACATCAGAATTTGAATACAAAAGCAAGCTAGGCAGTTTAGTATGAATTATTGAATAAAGAAACCAATGCTTTGTATATTAATAAAAAATTTTTATTCTTTATTTGACACTTGTGTCAATTTCACATTCCAAGTGTCTGTCATTCTTATGCAACCAAATTTTTATCAACCTCCCATGTTAGGGGCTTAATATTTATGTGTTGGCTCTATACCTACCTGTGACTACCCTATTTTCTCCGAGTCATGCACTTACCAGAACCTTTGCTCTTTCCTTGTTTTTAAATACTTCATTTGAGCAACTGATAAACTAGAAACTGATATGTGACATAACATTACAACTACCTATGTAATCACAGTGATAACTATTTACTAGTACTTATTTTTATATATATATATCCACATTTATGGTAGAACATATCACAAAAAGGCAAACCTATCAAATGCATTTTTAGAAAAACAAAGCTTTTGTATAAATATCATATATATATATAGTTGAATTTATAAAGCAAGCACAATTTATAAGTTGAATTAACTTGATAAATTTTTGCCCTCAGTTTATGAATTAGTAAACCCTTTTATTTCAAGACTTATCATTATTGATCAAGTGTTACTCATATTAGTTTAGCATGTAAACTTATGCTTGTTTTATAATTTTTAAGAAACTTTAGTTCATATATATATATATAGAGAGAGAGAGTTATGTCTTTAATATAGATAACATAAAAATTAAATTAATTTTAACATGTAAATGAAAGACAGTGACAGTAAAACAACAGCATGTCCTTAGATACTATAAAGAACAACCACATGCAACTTACTAGTCTAAAGACAATAAGAACTACTTCAGGTTTGGCCTTAGAACTAGTCAATGAGGTCAAATTCTGGGATACTTCAAGCTTCTAATCTAGCTTGTTCTATTAGAATTAGTTCCAATTTGCAGGAGAAGTTGAATGCAACAGAAGTCATCTGGATGCCCAGAGAGTAACTGGGACAACCTGTATAGGACTCTAAGCCAGTCATTATCAACCACAGCCAAACCTTACTGCATGTTGGAGTCACTAGTGTCCAAAAAACAGCTCAGAATGTTGCTGGTAGACAATGAAAACCTCCAAGAATTGCATGAATAACTTAAGATTTCATTTGAAAACTTACAGTTTAAAAGAGGTTTCAGGGGCAATAAAGTTTAAAATGATAACATGAACAATTTTTCAAAGAAAAAGAAATCCACAGTTATTGTTGCAGTAGTTCAACCTCTTCTGACATACTTCAAGATCTCATCCAACAAGCTGAAAATCCTCAATTCTCATCTACATTTCTACAAGAAGTAGGTATTACCATGGTGCTCTGAACAAGTTGTTTGAATACTGCTGGAGAAATTGTCCATATCCTGTCATACAGGTTTTCTTCCAGCCAACTGCCAAGCAACTTCAGGAGAACTGAAGGAAAAATAGCTGTCACAACTTCAACTATTTTAAACTCTGATGCTTTAATTAGTGTTGGCTAATGACTAGGGTAAATGTAGCCACAAACTTTGATTAAAAGGTGTGGTAGGAAGTTCAGTTTGTCTAAATCTGAATGTAATTTTGTGCTTACCTCTAAAGGTACATGAATGTCAGTTTAAGTTTTAGCATATTCTTTAGGTATGTGTACTGTTTATTATATAATTTTATAGTATATATGTATTTGGAAATATACCTGTATCTTACATCTTGCATCTGTAATAAAATATTATAGACTAGGAAACTTAGAATTATCTAATAGGCAAAAATTACTTTAAATAGCTCAGATTATATCAAAGGGAAAATGTGATGCACCTATGAGGCATCAATAGCAGTAAATAATATATTAAGTTTTACATAACTGAAATAATAGAAGGTTTGTGACTTAAATTTGAATAAAGTAGCTTATTTCAAATGAGCAAAAAATATTTTATCTAGAGTTTTAAGTGACTTTGGAATTAAATATTTCATGATTTGTTGCAATTAAATTATTCCTGAGCTAGCAGGTGTATAAAGATAATTGATCAGGTTTTACTTTCTTCAAAGTGTAGTTTCATTGTACACGTAGTTTTGGCTATGTTGATATAAACCAAATATAAATATACTAAACATGGTATAAATTAGTTTAAATTTAATTTAATTTGTAACAGAGTTAGTGCTGAGATGTTAGCCATATGCTGTTTGACTCTTTCCAGAGTTAGAAGCACTAGTCATAGTCTAAGTTACAGTTAAAAGCATATGGTCCTTATACTAGCAGTTCACATCTTTCCTTTTTCATGGCAACTAGATAGTAATAGAATCTCATATATGTGAACAGGAAGTCATGTTAAACTGTAGGAGTTATTGTCACTAAGTGATAGCCTGACAAGAGAAAAAGTGTTTATTTCTTCCTTATGAAGCCTAAGTTGAAGTGGCACATTCACAAGTAATAGGGAATGTTTCTTACATCACAGAGTAATTGCATGTGGAAAAATTAATGTGTTGTTTTATTATTTTACAATCTGTTTTAGAAGTTTTCAATTCTGATTTATAATGTGCAATCAAGTTATTGGTTTCTTACTTGTGTGACTTCAGCTTTAACCACATCCTGATTCTCCACTACTATATTGAAAGAATTATCTTCTACATGAGTTTATGGTCTCTGCTGGAATCCAATAAAGTCCCCAAAGTATGCCCAAGGAAACGGATAAGTGTTACATGGAGAAAGAATTGGCAACTCAGTTTCTCGTAGCTAAAGCTAACTATCAATTTAGCAATGATTAGTGGGGAAAAATGCACACTTAAATTAACAAGAAAGTACCGAAATGTGAATTGAAATGGGAAAAGTATAGAAAAATGGGGATAAAGAGGTGTAAGTATTGTGTTGTAATGAAAATAAACATCTATGGAGGGTGTCATAAATATGAATTGTTTGTTGCCAATGAAAGAAGTATTGGAGCTCATGTGCTTTGCTATATTTTAATTAGTACAGGCATAAAGTTTATCTTGTAACATTTATAATTTACTTAGAACTCTCAGATTTTGATTTCATGTGCCAGCTGCCTCACGTGCAAATTATAACTTATAAAAGTACGTGTGTATAACTTATTAAAATTGAAAATAATATTTCATCATATATGATTCTGTTTGTCATTAAGTGCAAAGTTGCACAACTGACTGTTTGCACTGCCTACACCATAGGGATCATACTCTTTATTTTAGG
Source organism: Tachypleus tridentatus (assembly GCF_004210375.1). Lineage (NCBI taxonomy): Eukaryota > Metazoa > Arthropoda > Merostomata > Xiphosura > Limulidae > Tachypleus > Tachypleus tridentatus. The sequence continues at coordinate 43,945,721 of NC_134833.1, read as the reverse complement.
TTTATAAACTCTCAAGCTTACTGTTGGTCATTGAGAAGCTTATATACAACTTATAAAGTATAAAAGATGGGGGAAGAAGTATACACACAACAAATATGTATATGAACAGAAAAATTCAAAATAGAACTAAAGAAGTGTATATACAAGGTGTAAGGTTAACAATTATGTACATACAAATAAGAGTAAAGCACAAAAGTCAAGAAATATAAAGAAATAGTTACCTGAAAGTTAAAAACAAAATTATTCACATTATAACTTATGAATGTTAAAATAATTTCAATTCTGAAACAAAGTAAATATATTTGCTGTATTACAAACTTTAAATAGTTAATGGACTTGTTAGTGTGGAAACAAAAACTCATGACAATCATTCCCAGCAAAGAATCTTCAGAGTTTCCTTAAACTTTAGTGAAGCTAGACCACACTTGGAGATCAGCTGAGTGTTTCTCTGTTAATTCTTTTCCCATAATGGGATTTGAACCCTGGTCTTATTAGTTACTGATATTTTGATTTGTTCATCCCTACACACTCTTGACCACAAGACCCACTGAAATTTAAAAGATTTTTGTTTCTAATTACTCTCCAAGTTCCCTAATTTCTCTTTGTCCACATCTATCATGAGACTCTTCTCTACTGTCTCTTCCAGTTCCTTGACATCCTGAGCTGTTTCAATAAGCAGTAGGCAGATACAGTGAATAACCATCTTACATTCACTTTTACAGCAAACAATTGTGTGCTGCAGCCCTGGCTCTGTATTTCATTCATGAGATCCTCATAATTTGCCAGCTTATTCTTAACTCACAGGGTACTGTCATCTCAATTTCTACTATTTTTCTGCTGCTATCAGAAGAGAGGATCAGGTCAGGTCCTTGTCCAATTCTAGCAAATACTTTTGAGTGTTTTCTTATATCTCCAAGTTCAGCTGCCATATCTCAGTCATTTGAAATGTCAAGTATTCCACTTGTTGGCAGTGTTTAGTGCTTTCTCTAAGAAAGTAAACTGCACAATGTCAACTGTTTCTGAACAGTTTTTGAACAGTTGGTTATGTCTATATATATATCTGCAGGCTGATAACACATAACAAGGGTCTGTATATCTCCCTAAATGCTACATTTTGGGTCATTTGACCTCACAGTTCAACAGATAATAAAACTCAACTGCATGGTGCTACATACACCTCTCCATGATAGGAATCTTTGCGAGACATCTTCCTACTTCCTCCATTTTCCTTGTTGGACTGCTCTCTGAATTTGACCTCTCCTATCACCATGTCTCACTTCTCTTTGGTAGAAGCCTTACCATCAAGTCTGTTTTTATTTTCTAAATTCTAGCCTATGATTGTCTCTTTGAAAGGCACCTATCACCTTTTTAAACTTTACAGCCTCTTCTGCCTATTCAGCCACTGCCTGAACCTTCCACTTCCCTCCTGTTTTCAGCTATTAGGTGTATTAGTACCCCTTCCAAAATCATCCAGCAGAAAGCATAAGTGTGTGTGTTAACTCCTTTGTTTGGGTAAACTTGAAACATGTATATGTATCTCTTTGTCAGAAACTACATTTTAATAGAATATATGGTAATGTAAATATATGGGTGTATTTGGCTAAGGTTTCTTCTACATTATGTGTTTGTAACTTGTTTGTGAATAAATTCTATAGCAAACAAACAGTGTGTACTTCACTTGTTTTCTTTTTTTTGAAACAAGTTAAAAATATGTACAAAGGTGTTTACACAATAGAGATCATAGTTGTATTTTAAACACTGTACAGTTCTCTGCTCCTTGTCAAAAGCCCACATAGGGAAGTTCAATTGCTTTAGAATTCAGTTGACAAGCCAAACTATTTTCGTCTATTTTTTTCACAATGGTAGCCATGTATAATTCACTTACACTGTCTCATGAGTTATCACTGTTATATTCTGAATTTCCGATTATCATCTACACTTTATACTTCCAACAATCGTCTGTTTTTTGTCAAAATCCATATAGGCAGGGTCAATTAGTTGAGAACACTCTTTGACAAAACAAATTATTCTCCTTAACTCTTTCAAACTATTAATATTATTCTAACATATCAACCATCAGGCCATTCACTGGCATGCATGTTAACGTTTTTAACTTTTTTCTGACCAAACTTCTCTTTCATGTTACTTTACTCTTACTCTGCTTCCATTCTTTTAGTCACATTTATGTCTATCACTTAGGTCTTCTGAAGATCTTCATGGTCTCCACATAATAAATTGCAAACACAATGTTTGATAGTCTCAATATTGATCAATTACAAACAAAATAAATTAGTAATATTACTTACACTAAACAGCCTTTTATATCTGATACTGTTGAACTTCTTAGGGAAACCAATTGACAATAAAGATATATGTATGTCTTATTTTCTAATGCCCCATGGCACAGTGGTATGTCTTCAGACTTGTACATCTAGAAACTAGGTTTCGATACCTATGATAGGTAGAGCACAGATATCTGTTTTTGTACTTAATAACAAACAACTTATCTTAAACTGTATAAAAGTTTACAGTTATTGCTCTCTATATTAGGCCAATTGCCCTGATGTACTGAAACTAATTACTAACTGGCTTGCTAATTTCCTAAGTTGCAATGCAAGGTTAAAATGTTTTGTAAAGCACTGAAGGCTGTATTAAACCATTTTATTTTTATATTTGTTTTGCTATTGTTCAGTATGGTATAAAAACATTAGTTGAGGTCAGCTAACTATATTTCTCGACATGAGTTTAGCGAGGCTTACCCTAAGTATGAATAGGATGAATTTTAGATTTTACAACTAAATTTTGCAGTTATATATGTGCTAAATGCTGTGAATCAAACAGTTGTATATCCTTTAAACTTCTTGGCTATGACCAGTTACTTAAAAAAAGAGCATACATTATCTTAAAGTTCTTTACAATCACTAAACAAAACTGAAAGAAAATCACACCTTCAATACCACATAGAGATGGCAATGGTTAAATATCACTTTAATATAATCTTGAGTTCAAGCTAATCATAATCATCTGGCATAGTAGCGAGGTTTGCAAACAAAAAAATTCCTGACACAAACATACACAGATACATATCATAACAACATAATACCATGAGCAACTACAAAATATCTGCATGTACAGTGTCTTTTTGTGATGTTAATGTGTACTTCAGATGTTAGAACCAAGAGGTAAGTGTCATGTTTTGATGATATATTTCTCAGGACATAATTTAAGCTACACTGTAGAACTGCTGGCTCATGTATGACTTAATAAATGATATTTTAATACGTGCTACAATTAATTAATAATAATTAATAATTAATGTAGCATAATAATGCTACAATTAATCAAGATTTGCCATAATGTCTGGCTACACCATATATAATTTCAAGAACAAATTCCATCAAAAATTGAAGAACAAATTGTCTTTTTTTTTTCACTGCTTCAGTAAAATAATATTTTTATTTTGACCATGTTATGATTATTTAAGTCACACCAAAGGAGTAATTTTCAATAACTATGGCACTTTCTTTTCCTAGTTTGGAGTTGCCTTTCAGATATCAGTTTAAAATATTTCATGTCATATAACAGGTTTCTTGTTGGAAATTACAAAAACTGTGGTCACTTTCATGTCTTTACCTTCCATGACTTACTGCAGTCATGAATGAAGTCAATATATTGGAGGATTCTGCCAGCAGTATATGTTCCTTTACATGCTCAAAGTCATTTGCAATCATGTGAAACAATCCTTAAAACTTTCTTTGGTACTTCAGGGTAGTAATTAATATCATTGAACTGTATACATCTTTCAAAGTCAGCTAAATATTTAGATTGCACAAATACCACTGGTTAGTTGAAGAATAAGAGAGATAAAACGGCCAAGAATTTGATTGTAAATAAAAGTCTAAATTCAAAATACAAGGATGAATTTTAATGAGTCAGAAAGTCAGCTAGGTGTGTAGGTTGAAAAGGAGTCATAACTGGTTACAGCCATTATATCCTTTTAAAAACTGCTTTTAGAAGCAAAGTAATAAATGGATTATCTTGGTCAAGTAACATTTCTACATGGTTGACAAGTTCTCATGCTCTAACTGCCCATAAGATGTATCCCTATCACCCATCAATGTTTTGATTCACAGGCATCGTTGAGTCTGCACTTGTACAATATCTTATAAGCCAAGCTATTTCCTGCTTTAATTCCCATAGTAATGCCCAATGTGCTTACCTTTCAACCCAGATGCACTTCTTCCTCTAATTTCTAGTTATTACATAAACTGAACCTAGCTCTAGTTGAAAAGGAATGAAGTTATGGCTGCAAAATTATATTCCAGACATGATTTGACCCACATTAACAAAACACCAACTTTCACTCCTGACTATTATAATCTGCTAATATTTACATTGTCTTCCCTAAGAGACCTTGTTTCAGTTACAGCTTTAGTGTAATTTACAAAGCTTCAGTAAGTGGATGTTACTTTCTGCATATGTCAGTACACTCATAACTTGCATTTTCACACATCATATATATATTGCATTTTGCTAACTTCCAAACATTCCAGTTTGATCTATCTGAAAAATCTGCTTTACTTTCACTGAAACACAACAGGTGAAACTATTTTTTTCTCTTAAACATTGTAGAAGTCTCTTTGTTACTTTCATTCTTCCACAAAAATTTACTACCTGCTGAATATTTCTGTATAAAAAATTGAAATACTTCTCTCAAAAGTATTAACAAAAATAGTCTTTAAACTCTTTCTTCAAATAATACCTTACAGTCCAGTTCACCTGATATCACTAAGTTTCAGCATCCACATCAAATCTTTTATGAGTGGCTTGATAGTTATGTTCTTTGTTTAACTTATTCATTTCTGTTTTCCAATACTCAAAGATTACTTTAAGCAACTTTCCTACATGTATGAAATACTACACACATATATTTATTCATAAGCTTGTAATGCCATATGGTATTCTTTCGTTAAACATCATTACATACACTAATAATTAAAAACAGACTGCTTATGGCTCCTGCTCAAATTACTTTATAATCATCTCAAACAACACCAACAATCTACATTTCGATAACCACAGTACCTTAATATGCTGCCATCTAGGACACATCACACTTAACATACTCTTCTCTTCAGGCATCACAAAATAAATAATAAACAACAAAATTTAGTTAAACTGAGATTTTTCAACCCAACTTCTCATAAAAATATAAGTGCTGTTACCACATACAGTATACATGAATACACACACACTGGTGAAAACCCCATTGTTGCATCTGGAAAAAAATTATATGTAGCAAGGACTATACAATATTTGCCAAAGAATTCTCATCACTCAGCTATATCCAGCAGGTGATTCACCTAAAGACAATCAGTGAGCAACTCAGAAAGCAAGTGTGCATCTCTTTCAACCATGTGTTTGAGCTCTTAACTTTCATCTCCACTTGTGCATGAAACTGTTGCTACTACTAATTATTAGGTTAGGTTTAATTCCAATAATATCGTTCACAATACCAGTGGCAATGACTTAACTGAGTTGAAGCTATATCTTACCTCTAAATCTGGTGCTTCTTGCCATGGCTTTCCATGAAAAGCCAGATAAGTACCATTACTTCTTTCTTTCTTATTCCAATGCTTTATTGAGTCAATCACTACACTAATTATTCTAGAATTTGTTTATTCCAAACAATTACCTGTCTAAAATTGGTTGTTTTGGTTTCTTTAATGGACTTTCAGTCAAAACCAGGCTAATGTGTCCTAAACATCAGACTTACCAGGCACAGTATCATCTTGATGACCCTCAGGCATCTATGTTTTCCTTTCATTAAGATTAGTTCTCAGAAAGAGAACTCGGGCAGCCATTCTTTATGCACCAAATTTTGTAATATCTTTTTTGTGAGTCTGCAGCAGCAACAGGAAATAATGCATGGGCCTTAGAAGCATTAGGAAAAGTCCAATGTCTCTTCGACATAACTTTTTATACAACCTTCTCCCTTCAGTGACCAACTCTCCCTCTTGGTCACAAGTTCTTCAAGTTGTGAAAAATGCTATTTATTCAGAACAAAACCATTTTAAGCTTAATAGTACATGAGTTCAAATGAAAGGCAATACACATATCAGCAGAAAACTCCAAATAAGACATCCTGCAGCCAAGTCACAAAATATTTCTCCTTCCTATCTACCTTGTGGTATTTTTAGGTGAAGCTTATTTTCCTCAAAGCAATGTGATGTGTCTGCATAAAAATAGAAGATTTAACTTAACAAAATATTTATTTCAAAGTTGTTTTGACTTGTTTTTGAGTTTTAAAAAGACTGGAAAGAAGGTAAAATGTGGAGTGAAAATAACTTTATTTGTACTCAAAACATTGAAAGTGACATGACAAGATGAATAACAGTGCTTTTAATACATATTTACATGTAATTCTTTATACTCTTAATAACTTTTAAAGATGTTTAATAACAATTAGTTAATGATACAGGTGAAACTTCAAGAGAATATTACTATTTACATAAAAAAGGGATTAAATTTAATTTACTAAACAAAGTTCTTGGGCTTGAAAGAGAAATAGTGAGTTAACCAAGATTTAATATTGTGCGTACACACGCACACAGGTATAAATATATATATATACACACACATACTAGTAAAAAAAAGTATTTTCTAAATATAAAATTATATTGAGATGTTACACTCTAAAATGAATAAGTACAAAATGGTTACGAGATTGGTCAATTCAACTGACCTTGTAGCAAGAACCTGTTATACTCCGCAATACTTAAGATATGTTTTAACTCAACTTGGTTTTCTTTGTAAGTCCTATGGTCTTATTTATACTACATTGATACCTACCCTGACATGGACATGATATTATGATAAACAAGCTGCATTCCAACACTCGGGAATATATAACTTCTAACTGCAGTAATATTAAAGTTAAGTAAGCATTTCATAATGTAACATTAAATTTTAACACTGAAAGTCATACAGGTGTGATTTATGTATAGCTGTAATATCCATATATCTTGTTTGCATTATTTTTGGCACTACAATCTTTACATTATTTTACATCTACAAAATGTGTTTATGTTTTTTATTTCTTATTTTCTGACGTTTTCCCTCGGACTAAAAATTAGTGTATTTTATGAATATGTGTAACAAAATTATATGTATAGATTTTTTTTATTCCTTACTTCATACATAATATAGGGTTTGGCTCCCTAAAGACACCGATTGTATAGTGTACAAAGCATTTAATACTCTTTACATTACAGTAATCTATTGCTCATCAATTATCAGCTGGTAATTCCTGTTTCACTTTGTACTTAAGCTTTTTGAAAGAACACCAGACTTCTGTAAAAAAGTTAACTTCAAAGCGTAATGACAACACTGTTTACATTGTAATTATAATTTCTTAATCACAACTGTGTGTTAGTGTGTTTTCTTATAGTAAAGCCACATCGGGCTATCTGCTGAGCCTACCAAGGGGAATCGAACCGCTGATTTTGCGTTGTAAATCCGAAGACATACCGCTGGAAGCGATTAATCACAACTACTTCTACTAAGCGATGACATTGTGCACTATCCAGAAACACATAAAGTGGATTTTGGTTTAAAACTGTCGTTAGTGGTAAAGCATTTGTAGAGTTTTCTCGAATGAAATAAAACCAATTATTAACAGTTTGATGGGTTGATCATTTCTAGTTTGGTATGTTAACAATAGTTTCTTGCCTAATATTTGTGCTCGTTGAGCACAGTAACAAACGAAAGTGAGTGGCAATATTTTTTAAAGTAAATCTCTCACTGTTTATTTTTATTTTGTTTTGTTTTGCATGCATATTTGTGTTGTGCCTATTGAATACCTTGTCTATCCCTACATATAGAATCCACAGACTCTATAATAACAATATCAATCCTATTGGAATATAAGGGGAGGTGTAACTTTGAGATATCACTTAACCTACCATTGGGGGACACTGCTGTCTATATTCTTACACAACTTGCAGTGCTACAGCAATATCTCTAGTGAGATGAACAGGTATATCTAGAAAATTACAAAAGAACAAAGAAAACTAGAAGGAAATGATTTAAATGACTTTCTGAACAACGTGTTGTGTAAAGCTTGAATTTATACAGAATAAATGAAAACTTCGGAATAAATGTTTTAATATTACAAGACGAAAATGCATGGTTTATTCATTTTACCACATTAACAAATGAAATAAATTTCAGAGCGTTTCTTTGAATAAAGATTGTTTGTTGCAACTGTACATTTGTGTTCAACCTCTATATTGTTATTTCACTGAATTAAATTAATCGCAAAATGCAGAATTATTTCGTAATAAATATCTTGAGAAATCCCCCGTTATCATGACACTCTTGGGATAATTGTTTTGTTTTTGAATTTCACGCAAAACTACACGAGAGCTATCTGCGTTAGCCGTCCCTAATATAGGACTAACTGCCATCCTATATTAACTGGATGGCAGTTAGTCATCACCCCATCGCCAACTCTTGGGACACTTTTTTACCAAAGAATACTAGGATTGACAGTACCATTTACAACGCTCTCACGGCTGAAAGTGCGAGCATGTTTGGTGTGACGGGGATCCGAACCCCTCTTGGAAGAAATCGGTGCTATCTGAAAATACAACAATTTTACACTTTCCTTTAATAAAGACTGCATAATTTGGTTACTCCACACGCAGAAGTATAACTTTCATTTTTCTAAATTTTAATTAAATGATTTACTTGTCACATCAGAGATTATTCCTCTTGTTTAAAGGACAGGTAATAATTTATTACGTCTGAGGAAGAAAAAAAGTTTTCAGTTCTTCGGCATTATAATAAACTTTTACAACCCATCTCCTCAATATTAATTCAGTAGGCAGAAGCTAAATCCCCAGGCCCTTTGTCAGAAAGGGCCTGTTATGAAGTTTTTGTCGGTTATTTTTAACCTTAGTTTTTAGTCAAGATTATAATAGATCCGTTAGAAAATAATATCCCCAGGCCTGTATGACACCTAATCCGCCCCTGTCAGTAGGAAGTACAAATGAATACAGGTAAGAACATGTCGCCATAATACATTATTATTACTGTACACTTATCATTCAAAATAAATCAACTGTGAAAATTTATAAAGAAATGTTGTAAATACCTAATGGAAATTATTTTCTGTACTATGAACTATTTGCCACGCATTTATTTATATATCACTTGTAATTTTAGCGTATACTTTTCTTTATAAAAATCACAGATAAATATAAAAAAAAAACTATTTACTACTTAGTGAGTTAATATTTAAGAATTTTCTTGGTGTTTCTAGGTTAACCAGGCACTACCACTATAGACATTTGGGATTTGGGCCAACGACACCCGTGCTTCCTGTATGTGTACAACATAATTTCGCAATATTTTGCTTCTACAGACGAAAGATATATACTATAAACTACTAAAAAGTTCCAGCTAACCTTATCAGTAAACACTAATAACAAGGCTGTTCGTTGTTTGGGCTGCACGGCCACGTTAAGGCAATTAAAGAGTTACAATCCATGAGATATCTCTATAATCACAGGTATATATTTAAATGTCGAAATGTTTGAGTAAATTAACAAAAACAAACGTCCAAGAAATGTTTTTTTCTTTAAACTAAAGGAAATTAGAACTTCTATGCTTACAAAGTTTTAGGTCTATTACCACGTGCCACGACCTTTAGAAATAGATCGTGGTAAGTTGGACGAAAACCGAAAATGAATGTTCACCAATTTCACATCAGAAGAAATCATATTACGAAAACAAAAATTTTGTAACTTTGTAATACTGAAATAGTGTGTGATGTGTTAATTTTAACTACACCAAACCATTGTTAAGTTTGTTCTTTTTTTTTTTTTCAAAATAATCCCAAATAAAACATTAAGAGAAAATACTTGATTCGGGCAGCATGTAATATTAATACAGCAATACACAACTTATAAACACAAAGCTATAATAATTGTATAAACATCACTGTAGTTACAAATCCTTAGTTAATTTAGTGCCATGGGTAAGCCTCCGCTAGTACAGCGGTATGTCTACGGATTTACAACGCTAAAATCAGCCGTTCGATTCCTCTCGGTGGGCTCCGTAGATAGCCCGATGTGGCTTTGTTATAAGAAAATACACACACGCCATCGGTAACTGTTTAATAGTCAGTTATTTGATATTATCAGCTTTAGTGCACACCCAAGTTAAAACCTTTAACTGCTTTCACACTTCTTAACAATGTTTTTGACATTTTTTATCTTAATATTTTTCTAAGCTTAACGTATACTGGAAATAAGAGTAAGTTATTATTACCAGAAGAAACACGTACATATTTTTTTGTTTTCTTTTGTGGGTTTTTTCATGTTATAACGTTACAGGCTACACTTAATTAAGCAATTCAGTGTAAATACATTGATGAAATAGTATTATTAAAGGTATGAGTATCACAAAATTGTCGATTTAAATATGCTAGTTGCAAGTAATTTGTAATAAAAAACTAAACAAAAAATTTAGTTGTTACTTTTCACCAAGCGTAGCAGTGTACGGGTATTATATTTATAACCTCCATCCAAACACCGGTGTATCACGTGGGTTCCCCGGTTATAACGCTTTTCGCTGCGTGAAATTTACCCAAAATTCCGTAGAATCTTTTCTATGACAAACTAAAAGAGTCAACTCTGTTACAAGATAAACATCACTGGTTTTCTCGTGCACCAAAATCCAATACGCAATTCTTTAAGCATCAAATACTTGAAAGGAACAAAAATATGTTGTCAAAAAAATCAATAAACTAATTATTATTGTTTGTTTTCAGTTCACTTTAAAATAAAGCTATATACAAATATATATATATAATTTGTTTTGTATTTTTGTTTTGGAATTTCGCACAAAGCTACTCGAGGGCTATCTGTGCTAGCTGTCCCTAATTTAGCAGTGTAAGACTAGAGGGAAGGCAGCTAGTCATCACCACCCACCGCCAACTCTTGGGCTACTCTTTACCAACGAATAGTGGGATTGACCGTCATTATACACCCCACGGCTGGGAGGGCGAGCATGTTTAGCGCGACGGGGCGCGAACCCGCGACCCTCGGATTACGAGTCGCATATATATATATAAACAGAATAAAAAAAAAGAGCCCCAAACACTTTGAAGTAACTCATAAAGTTCAAATATTTATGTTCAAAATACTGTCAAGTCTATTCAGCTATCTTCGTTTTAATATATTCCAAGTATCAGTTTTAGTTACATGAATGGTTATATAACTATTAAAGTAGCGGTAATGACATTACCTTAAGCAAATTATAAAAAATAGCAAGTAAAATTTTTAACTTTACCCAAACATCTGTAAAAAGCACAAACCTAAATAGCACTGATTCTTCTGATACGAGTAACATCACAAACAAGTTGTGTTAGCAATTGAAGTATTTTTGATTAATTTATCCCAAAATAATCACTACAATACCTGTCTCCAAGTTCATATTTAAACTACTGGTAGTGCCGAAGACTTGAACTGGTTGTTCAGTGTACAGACCAATTATCTGATAGTGTTTGTTTGTTTTAAGTTAGGCACAAAACTACACAATAGGCTATCTGTGCTCTGCTCACTGTGGATATCAAAATCCTGTTTCTAGAGTTGTAAGTCCACAGGTATCGCTAGGGGACAGTTTTGCAGTGTAACCACAGCATTTTCCTTGTGCACTTACACAAGTTGTATCGAATTGCGTTGTCACTTCTTTAAATGTTTTTAGAATTTCCAATATTTTAACAGCTCTAATATTTTGTACTGGCATCAGTTACCTCTGCAAGCCAACAGAAAGTAATACTGACACACAATTGTACAAAACAAAAATTAGAAAACTGAGCAACTACCAAAGCAGTAAATGATCATTTCTAAGATCGAAATAAAGGTACAGTTCATCTAGGGGTATATCCTTTGCAAAATGTGCCGAAACAACCGTTAATTCTCGCAACAATGTATGCCAAAATATAAATGATTTTAATAATAGTTTGATAATATAATAAAATACATTTACTTTAAGTCAACAAAATGATTTGCTGTACTATTACGAAAATACAAATGTAAAAGAAGTTCGAATGGGAAATAAAAGCAACTATAAATTAGTATTTAAATCTGAAAGAAAAATGAATGATACATTTGTGAAAGTCACATGTTATAGGCCAAGCTTAACCCTGATGTTCTTATTTACTAAATGCCACTAATTACGTGCTAAACGTGGAATGCTGATGCAATGCCTGTTTGATAAATGATTAAAATTTAGGAAAGGAGGTGTTAAAAGTTTTATTCCCATTATAAGAAAAAAGTATTGGTATTCAAAGAGCACTGGATATCACAATGAACATTTCTGAATGTCACTGTTTAGTTTATTATAGTTTAATCCGTTACTTGATGTTCATCATATCAGTACATTAAAACATCATTTACGGAATTTCGAAAATGTTGACTCAGTGCATGAAGATTAGCTGTTGTGGGAGCTTTGTCACAAGAAAACTTCAGTTTTAAAGAAAGATATAAATGTACACTCTCGTGCAAATTAATTGAAACAAATGGTCATTTTACAATATTTTCAGCATGGCGACCAGTGTAGGCTCGCTGGACCCGCTGATTTCCTTTAATAATATTTTTTTCACACAGACGGCGTCATTAGCTGTGTTTTGTAGTACGGTCGATCTATTTTTGGGACATATGACGAAATTTTGAAGAATATTACGTCATTCAATATTGTGTTAGAAGAGCAAGGAGACCAGTCAAAAAACAACTTCTTACCAACTCAATAAAGAAAAAACGGTATCAATGGGGTCTGAAATACAAGAACTGTACGCAAGAACAATGGAGGAAGGTGTTAGTCAGTGACGAGACTCATTTCTTCGTACAGGGTGAAAGAAGTCTGCATGTTCGCAGATCTCCAGGTGAGAAACTTCGAGAATCTCACATCAGTCAGTTCGTAAAACATCTCTTGAAGAAGATGTTTTTGGGCTTTTTCAGCTACTATGGCGTCAAAGGCTTACATATCGTAGAAGGTATGATGCGAGGACCACAGTACATCGAAGTTTTGCAGAGAAGAGTCGTTCCAGAATTGAAAAAGATATTTCCAGATGGATCTGGGATTTTTCAGCAAGATCTGGCTCCGTGTCACACATTGAAACTTGTGAAGAATTTTATGACTACAACGCGAATAAATGTGCTGACTGGCCTGGAAACTCTCTGGACTTAAATTCTATTGAAAATCTTTGGGCGATTTGTAAAGAAAGACTTCGGGAAAAAGACTGTACTACGAAAGATAAGCTAATTGAGGCCATAATTGAGGTGTGTTACCGCGATCCAAAAATTTGTAAAGATTACAGTCAACTCGTGGACTCGATGCCAAAGCGAATTAATGATCTTCTGAAAAATAAAGGCAGTCATATCATGTATTAATTTGTGAGTAATTTTTGGATTCTCAGAAATAAAACGCCAAAAATTGAAAAAATCGTATTTTTCCGTCTTGTTTCAATTAATTTGCACAAGGGTGTATGTTAAAACAACATAAAATGCTTTCCATGTTTAATTTTTGTTTTATGCAAAAAATAAATAACTCCCAGTTTATAGATAACTAACTGTTATCGACATTTTGTTTGATAATTTTCTTGGAATGATAAAGTTTTCACACATCTTCATCGGTGATAAGCTCTTTACATGATTTGAATTATACTTTGAATTATCTTTTATACTAGCAGTACAGAAAAAAAAAAGTTTTTTTTTATTCGTCTAATTACATTTTTAATCCAAATATAATAGCTGGTGTACAAGTTCAAAGCAAGGGGGTCGTACCTAAACACTGCCTCCTCCGCTTCTCTCCCCAGAGAACTCTAAGGACAAATGCCAGTTTGGGTTACAATTGGCCTGGCTGTTCATGTGTAATATATGCGTGTGTGTAATGCAGGAATATTATACATTTTACATCTTATTTAATGTAGAAATTCTCACAAATTTTCATTTATCCTACACGTTGGCAATGTTCATATAGCCCATAGTCAAGTAAGTAATTAAGTTTATTTTTTCTAGCTACTTTCGTACTTTGTCATTTATTTCGAGATACTGCCTGGTTTGCCCATGGGGAGGGGCTGTAGTTGTAAAGTTGCACTTTCTACATGAAACTCGAAACTTGACAATAGTGTCCTCGAATAGTAGATCAAGCGGAGTCTCATGTATGAACGAAAATAACCAATCACCTGGGTAATACCAGTTGCTCTCGATAAGCAAGTTACTGATTCAACTAAATATTGTGAGGTTTGAACGATCTGAAACATCATTTTGAGTGAGTCAGTCAATATGGAAATAAGACTTGAGGAAGTACATTGCTGCCAACATTCATGCACAAGATGAAATTTTACGGTTATACATCTTATTCACAGACCAGACATTATCTCTCAAGGAACGACAAAGAATGCAGTTACCTAGAAGAAACTCGATTTAACAACTTTCTTGACACATCTTATGCGAAAAGATTCCACATACCTAGAATAAATTTTTAAAAAATGTTGAAAAATTAAAATAAAAGAATAAAATAGAAAATGCATCTCAGCAGCTAACAAGACTCATACTTCAACCAGGTATTATTCCTCCTATATCATTTAGTGCACGAACACAGCGTGGCTTCAATAGGAAGGAATTGGGTCGAGACTACAGAACTAGTTCCTACATGCGAACTGATTCGTGTTAGGCAGTGGTGTTAGTACTCGTTAACGTTCAGATGGTTCCTCCTTAAGAATCTTTTTCCAGTAATAAGTTCGTATTGCATTTTGTGACACTTACAAAGTTTTACCACATGCATGTTTCTTTTCATCTTCATCCATCTAGTACACTCACAGCATACAATTTTATACAATACAACTAAACATTGCACTGAAACAATGTTAGTGAAATATTAAAAAAACTTTGTGTTATCAGAAATGTTCACTATGCATAATTTGATATTTTTTACCTTTAATCAAATAAAATCCTGGGTGCACAAAAGTTACCTTTGTTATGTTATCTTAGTTACTGATAATTTAACATACTCGTAAATATTTCATTTTAATGCAACTGAAATATTTTGAACTGTTTTTAACAAAAACAAAGAAAGAGTTGTATTTGCTCAAACGTACTATGAGTTTTTATGCTACTTTTTTCTTAATTCACTATGTAACAAATATTCCAATATCGAAATTGAAATATTCTTTCACCAATATTAATTATAATAATAAATACACTATACCTTCAAATAAAATATTCCAGGTCAGCAGTCACAGTTTATCTCATATCATAAAGTTTTAATATCTACATCAAATTATTTTACCATCCTCATGTTGAGTGACATTGTGTTATTTTGTGTAATTTATCCATTCAGATTATACATCGCTCATGAATGATTTTGTGAAATGCTCATATACACAGGTAAGGCCATACAAATGTATTTATTTATACGCATGCACTGCTATATACATATATCATTATTACACATTATCATATACTCTAGTAGTTTAGAACAGATTTCCTCTGGCTCTTGCACAGTGAGAATTGTCATGTTCAATGTCTAAGAGGCCACCGTGATAGCGACATTTTTCATGAAACTTAGAGTCTTATATCCACACAAATAAAATACAACGATAAAATGTCGTCGATTAGGAGAATTAAATGAAATAAATGCAGACAAAACTAATCATTAATAATGAAAGTCACACAGCAAAGAAATGGTCCTTGAATAATGGTATATAAATAAAAATATTGTGTGACATAGAATCTATCAATATTCTTTAACATAGAAAGCAATATTTAAGTTCAAATATATATACAAATATCATGTATATTAAATAATTACATATTAAAAATGCTTTAACAAAGATACTCTGCACCTTTCAAAAGTGGGAAGTCTAGCAATTTATATAAATAAAAAATAATTATAATAACAAAATGACAGAAAGGAAAACTCTTTAACATAAATTGCCCGTTCTCTTTAGAAAGGAATAGTCCAACAGACTATACAAGCAGAAAACTACGAATCAAATAATACACATAAAAATAGCTTTAACGCAGATAATCTGCCACCTCGATAAAGAGGTAGTCTACATATTATGCGTGTATAAAATTGCAAATAATACATTGTTAAAGTTACAATAACTGTTTAACAAAGAAATAAAATGGAAAAAAGAGATTTTTGAAATTAAAGAAACTAAAAACTTGTATTAAAGAACCAATATGCATTAATATAAAGTACAACTAAAAATTCCCTCAACCAAAAATAGGAAAAATGTCTATGTAACAAATAACATGTGATAAAATAAAACGTTTAAATGTAAAGATAATATAAGAGAAATCATAAGGAAAGAAAAATCCTTTTAAAAATAAGAGAATCTGATAACATAAAAGACGAAACTTTAACGTTAAATAAAATTCAAATCCTTTATCAATAAAGCAAAATACCAAAAAGAAAGTACTGATTGCTTCTAGCTAATAAGTGGGTAAAAGCACGTTATGAATACATATGTACAAATATAAATAAAAAAGGAAAGAAAAACATAAAAAGTAAACTCACAAAATCATCAAATACCTACTATTAAATACGTGTTTGCATTCATGAAAAAGTGAGAGTATGTAAGCAGAATCTCTCTCTATCCAGAAATATACATATTATACATGAAAGGTTAGGCCTCTTTCCTACATACACATCGATTTGAACTTAAACAGAGGATAATTTTAAATTAGAATACAAAGTCGTACAAAATGCGCATCGAAATTTTAATAAATAAATGTCTGAAGCTTCATTCCTCCTCATCTCAACGCCACATTAACAACCAGACAGAGCACTGGACAATCAGCAAGGTCAAGAGCGAAGCCTTTGTCTCAGGTGGTTTAGTCATTGCCATTAAAGGAACTTGTGATTAAATCCAATGGCAGCCAAGAGTAAATTTCCTGAAACCTTTGTCCATCATCTTCAACAGCACAATAAATCCCAATGATGAAGCGTCATTGTCAGAAAATGACTGCATGATGGATTGAGAATTAGGTCTTTTACAACAATAAGGAGGATCACTTAAGCTGAAGATCGTCATCACCATCTTTACAAGAGAAGGAAGTCCACAGGCTGTGGACGGAATTGGCCTAGACCCACATTTTTTTTGTCTATTCTTTCTGGTCTTTTTAGGGGAGTGTCTGAATAGGGAATAGATGTAAACATACTGTTTAAAACACTGTGATATTTTAGCATTCTGTAACGATAGGTCTATCATACCAGATGTTTTCTTCTCTCTTATTTAGACATTAATTATATCATGTTTTACCAAAGTTGAAGGATAAGACTGCAAATGTATGTATTTATCATTGTTGGTGGATTGGTTTTCGTACAGTTGTGGTGATTTTTCTCCCTTCTCTACTGATGCGTATGTCATAAAACGGAACGCTGTTTTGTTGCTCAATTCCCATGACGAAGTAGGTTCTAATGTGAATAGAATTAAGGTATTTTAGTAAGATTGGTATACTTTCCTTCATCTGAAAATTTAATTTGCATAGCCTCTAAAACCTCTCAAATAGTTATCAAACATTTTTATTCTGTAAAACATTATATTTTATGTATTACCATAATTCTATATGGACTCGATTGATTTGATGAAACTTGTAACTACCATAAAGAATACGAAGTAAATCCACATTGTTTTTCTTTCTTTCTAAATTGACTGCAAATCTTAACAGAAAACTAAAATTGTTTATCCTAAGAAATTCAAGGCTAATAACGTTCTATATCAGTCTATACTTAAATTGCCAATTTCTCGAAAAACGCGTAGCCTACGTTATTGCATTGAATGACAGGAAGCTCGAGTCTGTTTGTTGTTGTTATTTTTAACTTCGCACAAAGCTACTCGAGGGCTATCTGCGCTAGCCGTCCCTAATTTAGCAGTGTAAGATTAGAGAGAAGGCCGCCGCCAACTCTTGGGCTACTATTTTACCAATGAATAATGGGATTGTAACATTATAACGCCCTCACGGCTAAAAGAGTGCGCATGTTTGATGGGAGAGGGATTCGAATCCGCCACCTTCGAATTACGAGGAGAATGCCTTAACCACCTGACCATGCCGGGTCAAGAATTATTATTATTGTTCTTTATCTAATCTAATATAAACTTATCTAACCTTATAAATCTCTAATTCTTACATTTCAGTTACTTTTATAACCATAATTAAAAGATGTACATGAAAATAAGAAATATAGTGCTTATCTCTGACCTTTTATTTTTTTGCTGTCGTTATCAGTTGCCGATGAAATTGAATACCACTTTGTATATGTTACTAGTATACTATAATTTTTACTTACTTAAATAACGTACTTAAAACACAGAATAGCAATACCCAGAAAGCAAACAATACCTTATAACTATTATAATTTAATTGGCTTTCTAACTAGGAAAAGAAGTACTTAAATGGCTTTGCTGCTTGATACACGAACCACGAGATAAACTTTAAACTGAAGAGAAAAGTCACAATACTATGTTCTGAAAACAATGTAAGATTATGTTCATTCGATGTATTAAAACTATGATGATATGGTATGACATTTCAAAAGGAATTACGGACAATTTATGAAAGAGGTGATGCGACAGGTGGGTGTGAAAAGTGGATCTGATTTTCTAATTTATAAATGTGTAAATAAATAAGATTGAAGGCTATAAAAATTAGATTTTACCTCAGTAATACGTATATTAAGTACTTTCAGAGAGGAGTAATAAATACATTGTAAAAAATGGAAGACCTAAAGAACTATTGTTACAGTTTTCTTGCTACCAGAAACTGTAGCTTTTTGGGATACTTCCTTACAAAAGTAACCCTTACGTAAAATTAAAATTTGATTTACTGATTTATGTTTTTTATGCTAAATTTATTCATATAAATTGATAATAAAGAAATTGAGTTAAATTTTGATTGTAACTCTGTAAAAAGTCGTGACATGCGCACTTTGATCTATCTACAGAGAGAGTTAATGAATTAGAGTATATTACAACAATACAGTTCTTTAATAATCATTTAAAATCACGTTAAAATAAGTCTCTGACTAAAGTTTTAAGTTTAAGATTAATCAAATGTAGAAAATAACGTTTAACTGTATTTCTAAACCAAAACAGAGAATAAACCGTTCAGCTAAAAGCTTTAAATGGATCACCGTACGAAAGTGGCAAACAGATTACAGCGTTTCATAGATTAATACCACTTAACTCAAAATACAGTAATGCAAAAAGAAACTTTAAAACTGAGATTCATATCATAAAAACTGTAAAAACACTAAAAACATGAAACTATCCCAAACCACAGGAAAAGCATACACATTTACTTTATTTAATACTAATATATTTAGCAATACTAAATAAAAAGGAAATATATTGCTCAAGTTCGGTGATACACTAAAGTGGACAGACTAACAAAACTAATCATAGATTTAGAAATAAAGAAAAAAGAAAAAACAGAACACTAACATTTTAACAGAGACATAAATGAAAATACCCCCAGATATCATGAGCTGCCACCAAGGTCACAAGTCGCCTTTCAATCTTGAAAGGTACCTTACTCAACTACTCATTATCTTCAACATTATCTCATTTAGAAGAGAAAGAACTCCAACTGACAGAAACCATCTCGCAGTAGTACATCCAGCATCTTTCCTCTAGTTGCTGATGGTCTGGCCTGGGAACTACCTGTGACTAAGGTCACATCCCCATGCGTTCTTAAATTTTCCCCGCACCATTTCTTTTCCATGACTTCATGAATATCATTTATTTAAATAATGTACTGGTGATTAAAGGGTTAAAGGCAAGCAAAAAAAAAAAAAATGCTGACAATGATTTCATTGTTTACGGTTGTAAGATAGCTGGATTTTAAATGTTTTCTTATCTTCTGTCTTAAGAGTTGTACATACGAACAATATCTTGATCTTGAGTTTTATACGAGAAAATTAAATAGCTCAAATCGTGCAAATATTGTTGGAGCATTATTATTTCGTTCGGAGATTATTTTAAATTAATTGGTAGAAATAATTCAACTTCCAGTCCACGTGGCAATAACAAAGTTTATATACATATTATCCTCTCTTTACCGTTTGTACACTTTACAATACGTTTTAGGTCCCTGTTCGCAGTCACACTATCTGCACTACACTAAAGTAAAAATTAAGCTTACTTTTACAAAGTGATTCGATACGTATGTATCTAATACATATACAAAAACAAAAACACATCGATTGATTCACTTTACCGGTGGCCCGGCATAGCCAGGTTGTTAGGACGCTCGACTCATAGTCTGAGGATTGCTGGTTCGATTCGCCGACACACCAAACGTGCTTGCCCTTTCAGCTGTTGGTAAGTTATAATGTAACGATCAATACCACTATTCGTTGGTAAAAGAGTAGTCTAAAAGTTGGCGTGGGTGGTGATGACTAGGTACCTTTCCATTAGTCTAACACTGCTAAATTAAATAGATCTCGTGTAGTTTTACACGAAATTCAAAACAAATAAATAAACGAACAAACACTTTGCCAGCTGGAAAATAACTTTATGTTTTTATTTTTCTTTGCTTAACTAGAGAAATCAACTAAACTAAAAACACGATAAGTAAATAGGACAAAAAACTTTGGTTTCATAACAACAGAACTGTTTGTAAAGTTTCGATCTAGGCATGGTTAGTACAGGTCTTTCCTTGATCTCTTGTGTTGGGAATAGCTAAAATAATACTTTTAATTTAAAGAATGGAATATTTTATACATAGAAGTACTCACAACCGAGAGAAAGAGTTTATTGATGGAGAGAAATGGCTGCAAAAGAAAGATATCCAATCTATGTAAAGTCCATTCCAGACATAGAGCTTTTGTCCATACTGCAAAGGTCTATGAAATCTGTTAGCTTACAAGCATTGAATCAAGATTTGTTTGTGTCTAAAGTATCAAGAAGACTTAACTTAGAAAAATTCCTTGCTTCCAGTTTCAACATTTTCATTCACCTGCTTTTTATTAGCCTTTCTAAGTTCCTAATTTAATTTTAATGAAATATCTAATTTTGTTAGACTTCGGTAAATCTTCCATTCTATTCATATCATATTCTCTAACAATCCTGCTTGTTTTCTATATTTCGTCTTGCGCTTAAATGTGTTTTCTCTATTTTGCAACTCATACTCGTGATGTCATTACACTTCGTGTTTCCCAGAAATAAATACAGCGACCACAAGAACGATCGTTGTCTCTTGCTATCTGCAGTAGTAAGGAAAATGGCGTCTACGGGAAAGGCGGACGATCAAGTAAATATTTTAATCTGTATTTCAGTTTTATTACGATATATGCATATGAATTATTTATTTATATTTTTATGCACCACATAATATAATAACTAAGTAACAAAATATAAATCTATAGAATTAGAAGTAAACATGGTTGAGGAAAACTAAGTCCGTATAACATTCGTTACCTTTTTAATAAATTTAACTGGATGCTGCTAACATTAAATTGTTAATGTGCTAGCGCATGCGTTATGAGAGGAGGGGTTAAAGTAAGTGCACCCATAAATTGTATCTTTATAATGGTATATATGAAATACATCCAAAAAAGGTAAAGTGAAATCTCAAACAACATCAAAGTGCACAAGTTTAAATGAAAATTCCAAAATTTTGTTAGAGAGGGCATGCTCCAACTTCCTTTCATGGCTTTGCCATGCATTTTCCTTTCCCTCTTTAAGTAACATTCTAATATAGATTTTTTTCCGAGATCTCCACCCTTTTTCTTATAATTTATTTACCTGTGACCATACACTCTGTATTTTATACCAGTACTTAAAAACTTTTCATTATTGTTAAATAATTGTGTTAAATAATTGTAATTAGTTCTTCGTTTTGTGTAAATGAAATTGTGTTGTGTAGGGATGCCATACAAATAATCTAACAGCTTTTCTGCTATAAAAATTATGATATTGTAAATGGGTAAGAGTCCATTATTTAATTATAACTGATTAAAAAAAAAAAAAGCATATTACCATCAGACCTGGGGGAATGTTTACAACTAGCACAAGATCTGTGCATGATGTCTCTTAAGTTTATTTCACTTATCTTTGTTGATATGGGGCATAAAGCATGAAACTTGTGATTTTAAAGAAAAGTAATACACATGTGTTTGTAGGAAAAGAAAGTCCATCATTTCTCTTTTGTAATGTATTATAATAT
The DNA here is from genome assembly GCF_004210375.1 of Tachypleus tridentatus. Classification (NCBI taxonomy): domain Eukaryota; kingdom Metazoa; phylum Arthropoda; class Merostomata; order Xiphosura; family Limulidae; genus Tachypleus; species Tachypleus tridentatus. Next base: position 43,923,474 of record NC_134833.1, on the reverse strand, counting down.
GAAGCATAGAGTAAACCTGTCTGAATGATTCTTATGAAACCCATTCCTTTTATATAAAACAATTTTTTTGTTCAAAAAATTGGAAATGGTTACTTACTGTTTAACATTGGCCATATTTAGTATAATGGTAGCATTATTCAGTGTGAAAAACCCCTCTATATCTGTTTTAAGCCCATTTTTAAAGAAAATATTTATTAGATTGTTTGAAAACTGATTTTGCATTTTATAAATGTTTTATAAACAAGTAAGTTTTTTATATATGTTTTACTGGAAAAGAAGAGATGCATATTTTCATTCTCTTCAATTTACAAGAATGGAAAGTTTGTTTATATTTTTAAAGTTTCTATCCCTTTATTCTTAATATCAGTATAGAAATGACTGACTATAAATTTAAGTGGTACTGTGCATGATATTTGTGCTGTTTTTTCAACTTATTTGGACATGATTATGATAAAAGTTTGCATAAAGCACAGAAGAGAAGGTAAGGTGGTGATGGCAATATGTATTATCCATTAAAATAACTCATCTTTCATAAAAGGGGGAGGGGCAATATTAACAAGCCCTTATTATCCATATACTTATCTAACAAGATTTAAGAATTAGAGTTCAAACTGTAAACCCTACCACATTATCAGGCAAACCATTCCATTATTAAGGAAAGTGTATGCACAAGTTATCATAGTTTAATCAAATTACCCATAATGTATTAAAGTTTAGTATTTTTTAAACTTTTTTTCCACAAGTTAAATTCAGTAAAGAAAGCAACTATACAAAGTATTAGTTTGAAATTCTAGTATTTTGGTCTCCTTCCTTTTCAGGAAACAAATTTTAAACTTTTAAGTCTTTTTTAATTAAGTGGAAGATATAATCTAAGAATCCATTTTAGTTGTGAATCTTTGCACTTTTCCAATGAATTAATTCCCTAATTGTAATAAGAGGGCAAAACTGTGCCCCATAATTTAAACTGACATTTGGCTAAAGTATTGTATAATATATTTCAAACTGTTCAATTACACTAGCTTCTGAAGAACCAGCAGATAAATATCTTGATAAACCTGTGTGTACAGGTTGGAGACCACGTGCACATATGATCTTTTATGGAGTATCATTTAATTATCACTTTATCCTACAATGCTAATTTAGCAACAGTTTGTGATTAAAGTGAGTAAATACCAGATGCAGTATCCAGGAGTAGTTGATAAAACTGCATGGTGTGTATTTAGAAGATTCTGCAAATGTGAAAACTGTATGGTGTCTTTATTTTACATCTTAACATCAACTTGCACTAACTTATTAAAACAGATTGATGTTGTTACTTTAGAAACACCCCGAGTACAAATACTTTTGTAACACTTGAATTTTTGTGTACAATGGATTTGCACATTTTCACTAAAAGCATGCAACATTTTGTATAGGTACACATAGTACGTTTGGAATTATATTCAACATTTCTTTTCTAATATGAGATCTATACAATGCACATTTAACATTATTCCTATGGTGTATGTTACTACCTATCAGTATTTTCAAGTATAGGTATTTGTAATTGGTGTATATAAACATACCCTAAAATTGTATCTTAGAATGGCTGGTATGGGTATTTACACTTTTATTGATTAGGAGAGAACAACGTTTCAGCCTTCTTAATCTGAAGAGGACCTGGAAAGGCTGAAACGTTGTTCTCTCCTAATCAATAAAAGTGTAAATACCCCCACCAGCTGTTTTGAGATACATTTTTACTTCAAGTGAGTTTCTCACAATCAAGAAATACCCTAAATGTGTCTCAGCTTCACAACTAACAGCAGTGTGTGATTTACATAATAACCCAAATTCACTACCATGTACTTACTACATAATTAAAGCTCATTTTCCAAATATTTGTTCAGTGTACAATTTTATCTAAAAAAATACATACTTTAACATCCTTAGTACAGCCAGAAATATTTGAGAGTTTAATATCATCGATATTACACAGGTGTTATTTTTTCCCAATTTTATTAATGTACATAAGAAAAAAACAAGGTCCCAAGTACCACCATGAAACACTCCACTAGTAATAAGAATCCTGTTTGATTAGTTTTACTTGATAATAACCTTTTGCTTTCTTTTGTTCAATTGACTAATCTTGCCCAACTTTTTCCATGAGATTTTCTTAGCTGATCTTTTATGTGGCATCATTTAAACAACTTTTATAAGTTTAAGCATGCAAAATTTAGATTCCTGCCATCATTCTTTTATCTTTCTATTTTCCTCCAAAGTTTTAATATCTAACTTATTCAAGTCAATTCCAGTGCTCTGTATATTGTATTTAGGGTCAGAAGTATTAGATATTTTCTCTTGTAAAAACAAGCTGTAGCATCTCGTAGTATAATCAATCAATTGATGAGCACATTAGTTGTTTAGTAAATATCTATAATTGCTCAGCTTTAGTTTGCAGCAGCAGTAGGCCATTTCCTAGGTGTTCCTATATTGATTTCTGGTATTGGAGAGATTAAAGTTTCTGCTCTTGTACATAACTAGAAGAGTAAGGAGCCATTGACAACAGCAAAAAACACTTGTCACAGAAATGAAGTGTGTATGCTGTTAGAATAAAGATTAAACAAGAATATTCTGTATTTAGCATTCTGGAATCATATTTTGGAAGTTGTTTGTTTTCAAAAACTGTTGGGTTTCCATTGGTTCAAAAGTTGTAATTCTCAGTTGATTCCAACAACCTCTGGAATACTTGTACTAGCCGAGTTATAAAATTGCAGTTGGCCATGATAAAGTAGCATAAGCCATAGAAGAAGTTAAGGATATTGTTAATTTTATTTATTTCAAGAAAACTTAAGGTCAGCCAGTGTAGAAACAATTAAGAACTTCTTGAACTTGTCATAACCTTTCTTGGTAATATCCTTCCTCATGAAATGTGATTTATATCAAATGGAACATTATACTGTGCATGATGGCTGGCATTATGTGCCCTCGAAAGCTGGATGTTTATGGAACAATAAGTTTGCCAGCTATGAGGAAAGAGGACTCTGCAACATCTGCATCTTTGTACTTTGAGTTTTTATCATAGGACATGGCTCTCTACTCGTATGTCATGTTTACTTGTTACTGTAACTTCATTCAGGTTCCTCAAGAGATCTGGATCATATTTCTTAGTCATGGGAGCTCAAAAACAAAAATTACAGGGGCACCACAGAAATTACACACTTGAATAGTAAAAGACAATGCTAAGAGGTGTGTAGACATTGTTAAGAAGAACAGAAACATTTCCTGTTATGAGTTGTGCAGCATTATATAAGACACTTGTCTATTATCAGAAATGGGCTAGTAAGTCAAGTTTACAAAATTTTTTGGGGGATTGATATGATAAAGATTTATTATTTTGATGATAGTTGGATCATAGTACACAAACTATGGGGGGGGGGAAAGGGTTAAACTCCAGTAGATACAGTGTTATTGTTATAACAGAATTTTTGGTATGAACTGTTATTGACATTAATGAAAGTTAACACTATCAGAGTTTAAGAGAGAAATCTATGATATCCTGGGAAATAAGGTGTTTTTTTTTTTTTCCTTTCATCAGTAGGTTTGTATGAAAGGACAGTCTTGCAGGACCAGATCCTTGTCTATATATCATGGTGATTGGTACTCTATACAGGGTTATTGAAAATGTATTTTAATAAGTCTGCAATGAGTTGCTTTGATTATATTACCACATTGGATATAATTGGTGGGCTCTTTTTAAATTATCTGGTTAAAATAAACACCCACAAGGATAACAGTTTAGTTTATTTCCTCTAATTTTTCTGTAGGCTTTGATACTGTAGTAATTTGTAGGCCATGTTTACATCTAAGTTTACTGTACTACATTAATATAAACTTCATCATTGGACTGATAACAAAATAAAATACTGACTGAGATTCACTGCACCTGACTACAAAGAACTTTTATCTTGTTTTGATGCTTTGCTAAAATATCTATGTATAATCTACTCCTTGAATTTACCAGAAGACCTGGCATCAAAATGTTTATAACTAATGTCAAGCTTACATTGTTGAATCTTTGTCTTAACATCTAAACTACAAGTACAAAATTAGTTAATATTATGGAATCAAAGTTAATTGTTATATTGGTTTTGTAGAGATGGAATTAATAAAGAGATAATATTTATGGATTTTGTTTAAGATTCTTGAAAAAGAGAAATACTTTCATGATCAGGTAGTTTATTGATATGAATATTTCATTATTTGTTCTTTTAGGTGCAACTGGCTTTTCACAAGTAATAAATTATCCATATATATTATCACTATCATGTATAAATCATGTAGATGCTAAAGTGCATATATGTTAACTGCTCATCACTTAACCTTGTGAGCAATTTTCAAAGACCTTGGGCCTCAAGTACAAACTGTGATGTCATAACTCACCAGTAATGCGACCATAGTAGACGTTGATTAACCTTGTACAATGTGTTTTATTTGCTCTTCTTGAATAGATATGTAAAGCATTATAAGATTGCTACTCTAAAATTAATAATGAAATAGTAAGACACTACAGAAAATACTTCATTTACACTTATACGTGCCTGTTATTAGTTCCATGCGCTTTTAATAACATTCTTTTATAATATAAAATCGTTTTCACTTCCTCAGCATGTACTTGTTTGTCGGTGACCGCCCATTATTTCAAAGGTCAGATAGTCATGGCTTTGGTTTTCACAGTATAAGTAAAAATTGAATGAATAAATATATTCGTAGTTCCTTAATATAAGAAATTAATTTCAAATGAAAAGTTTAAAAGGTACGTCTTTGTTTGGGATTGGCCGATCCTGAACGCTTGCTCATTTTAAATACAAACGGAATTTTTTGAACTGACATTGTATACTACAGCTCATTGCATTGACTTGATGTCGAGAAGATTTTACTTACTGGAATCTTTCAGCACGTTTAATGAGTTGGATGCAACATTCGTTGTCGCAGTACTGTGGAACTAAAATCGGCAATAACCATTATCTCAGCAGAGCTGGATTCCCAAATCCAATTCTGACGTGTAAATGTGTGGGATGTGCATCTACTAATATACGTGAATAGATACAAAATAAGATTGACAAAAAGATAATAAACATTAGCCATCTATTCATGAGAAATTTCAACCTTTTAGACATATTCAGGGGTGTTTTTGTAATAAAGTTTCACAAAATAACTGGACAATCGATTTAGCATTTAAACTGTTTAAAGAAAGGAAAAATACTTCGAAGTAATGAGGGTCTCGAACTTACGAATCATCACTCCTTTGTCCAAGCTACGGGAATTACATTGTTTCGTGTAAACATTTCCAGGAATTGCGTAATATCTACAAGTTTCAGTAATTTTTTTTAATACTTCTAACTGTAGCAAAAACATTTTAATGTACAGATTATCGTAAACCAACAGAAATACACGTTTACGTCATTGGATATGACTAAATATTTACAAACACATTAAGAATACTAATGGTAATTAATATTTCTTAATGTATCAAGACACCAAACCTACCTCGTAAAAATTAAAAGCACAAAATTGTTATTGTTACGAGTAACAATTATAAGGAAAAGGGAAGAATCGAAAAAAAATTCTGTCCGTCGTGTGTTGAAAAGTTTGTAGAAGAGGATTTTTGTAAAGTATCATGGGTGATTTTGTTGGGGAGGTTGAAAACGATTTGTGGACACCAACCTGAAAGTTTGGCTGTAAATAATTCTTAAAGACACTTGAGTGAAAAAGCGTATTACACTAAAACAATTATAAGTTAACACTCCTACGAAAAGACGTTTCTAGTCCTGATTTCTCCAAGCCCGTTCCCCTGGCTGTGGTTTCGCTAGATAGTAGATAGGGACAGTGGGAATCTCGTTAATCCATTCATTAATGGATTTAAATGACAATTTCATTTAAATACAAAATTATTAGCCTAATATTAATAACCTTTCAAGTTGCTCTGGGGCCTATTAGGCCCCACTTTTCGTAGGAGTGTTAACAAACAATGAAGTGATTTATTTCTTGGGGAATATAGTACGTATTTCAACAGAACGCTGATCTGCCTTTACGTTTTTTTCTACTGTTTTTTAGGAACGTCGTAAAAATGGTGGGATGATAGTGTGTGAGATTAAGAGGATGTTTCAACCAGTTTTTGATATTCGAAAGAATTTTATTGGTAGAATCAATTTTGAATAAGATACATCCATCATTTAGTATAGTGTAGATCCCTGCTTTTTTAATGTTCTATTTACAACTGGCTTTCTTGCTGCTACCACAAATAAAACCAGAATATTCAGTTGTAAAATGTCACTATTGCAAAATAGTCATAAAAGTAGTATTCTAAAGGAAAGGTATAATGATGAAAGCTGAAATCCTGTTCAAATGCTAGCCTTTCAATAGACAAAGCGGGAAAGCCAGTAATATAGGGATTTTATTCCGCGTGTAGAGACGCTTAATCTGTTACGTTATCATTAGTCGATCAAGTGATATGTCCACTTCCATCCCTACTTTATTTGGTTCCTCGTTTTTTTTTCTTCAAGTTTAGGCAGTTCTACATAGCTACTTATATTTAGGGATAATTTGTTTTCCATATATATCAGAATCTCGATCTTAATTTCTTTTAAGGCTTCATTGTTGTTCAGATGGGATTTTAATTTTGCCATTACGTGTTTTAAACCTATAGTGTATGTTAATTCTGATTATTTTTTTTTCAACTTCACTAAGATTCAGGGTTAATTAATGTACTATTCTGTAGTAGCAACAATATGTCTCATTGGTGAGTTATAGGTCTGATTATCAGTGAATAGATCACTCACTCGACATACTTAAAACTGAAAGGAAAAAGATTAACAGGCTAGAAAAAAATTTTTCTTCTCATTTCCTATTAGTTGTGTTTCTTGTTTTGTTATCTTAAAGAAGAAAGACCAATGTTCTGTCGAAACACCTAGTATGTCCCCATCTCCAAATCACTTCATTAATAAGTATAATAGTACTTAATAATAAGAGTTGTGATGAAACAAAATAACGGCCATAAAAATTGTCCGTTTAATTAAAACATTTATAACGTTTAAATATTGATGACGATTTCATAGCATTGGCAAAGCAAAACTAAAACTTGTAAATATAAAGCCTCCTATATTTCTATACGTGTTTACAGAGTGAATCAAAATTCCACTATTTCAACGTGTTGTCATCTTATTAAGTAAATGACTCCAAGAAAAGTAGGCAGAAAAAAAAAAAAGACGAACATTATAGCTCCAATTCTTTCATAGTACTCTACTAGATAATGCGCTACTTTGATATATAATTAGATTTTAGGGTGAGTTGATAGAGCTTCCTACGAGTAATAAAATTTAATCGGGTATACGGGTGCCTCACTCGTGGTATTGCTGGCGCACAATAATGTAGCTCATAAAAAGGAAACGGGTATAATAATATTTTATAAAGACCAGTACGTAACCTAAAGCATTACGTTTTGAATTACTACAGTTACCTAGGTTACACATATATATCGATCCCTAGTTACCTTAACAAAATTTTTATACGTTATATTTATAAATTGCTTTTTGTCAACTTGTTAACTTAAGGCGTGGGTGACAAAATTTCGCATCAGGTTATCTTTTACTGATGTTAGTAGAAAACTTATGTTCGCAGTTGATTTTCATTTTATATAAGATGTTTACTAGATTTTAAGCCTAAGGTTATAGCTAGAAGATCGAGCCTTTGGATATTAATAGTTCAGAGTATAGTTCTTTGGCTCGACGCGTGTACGTGAACTGGACCAAAGAAATGTATACGTACGTACGTACGTGTTGACGTCAATACAAACTCGCAGGAGGTGTTATAGTAAGGAAAAAATCGCTATTGCAACATGATTACGCAAATGCTAGTGAATTTTAAGGAAATTTTCGAAGTGGATTAGTAATTCAGCTTATTTATGAATGCTTGAATGATGAAATATGGAAGTCGTTTTTCCTTTTTATGTATTGCGAATGTTAGTGTAGTGTTCTTCAGTGATGTTTATTTCTGTGGTATCAAATCTGACAACATGGAAAGATTGCAGCTGTAACAATGATCTTTCGCAAACGAAAAATGACAGAATGGAAAGAATATAAGATACAAGATTAGTAGAGGAAGGAAAGATAGAGAAATTAATAACGGTAAATAATTAAGAAATAAAATTGCCTATGTATAATATAGTAATATCTGACATGAAGGATGTAAATGAAAATACTGATAAATATTAATTAAATGTAACACGGTAATAATTTTGGCATGTATGTATTTGTTTAGTAAAAATAGAAACCGTAAGGAGGAAGATTCCCTAGGTCGCCAAAAACGCCAACACCAAACACCGACCCAGACAACAGGACGACAATGTCGTCATTAGTCGAGGCCGTATTGCCTTAAGTCTGGTTCAGTATAATCGAATCTTGCCAACGAACCTAACAATTCAGGGAAAGCTTGCCTAGTATGCACGTGCTCTGTTACGTCATTCACTTGCAATCGGCTTTGAAGTGGTTCTATCTTTGATTTAAATCGGAAGTAAAATAGGTTAATCGAAGTTTGTACAAACTACAGACTACACAACTATAATTTTCCGTTTTTGTGAACATTTACAAACTAGTTGGTCTATCTAAAGCTATTTGATCAACTGTGTACCCACAACTTACACTGTTTAGATGATTAATACTGAGTGAGTTGATGTGACTGTTGTTTCAATTTCGTGGATTCTGATATAACGTTTGAATAAATAAACGAGTAAGAAAAACATTATTTACTTTGTTTCTGAAGTTAGACTTATATCATTAGTTTGTGAAAGGAGATTGAAACTTAATAGAAATATGAAACGGTAAAAAAAAAAAGATTAAGAACAAAAATAAAACAAGATGAATGGAGGGGTAATCTTGTTCTGACAACTTCTACATGCAACCTGAAATGTGACAAAATTTCCTTTATGATGCTTACATCATTAATATGTTTATCTTGGCAAAACAGCAAGCTTCCATGCAATCTGTGTTTAGTAGTAGTAAAATATTGGAATACAACTACTGAAAGACGGGATGCAGATATTTGACACATTCATTTTAGAATGGGTGAACAAAATATCTAGTGTAACCACTGAATGTTTATATCAAATATATGTTGCCTTGACAAAAACTGGAAAATATAGTATTTGTAACGTTTTTTCAACCATATATTTAATTCCACAAGCTAAAAACCAGTATGTTCCAATAATTGTTTATAGAAATATGGTGTTTTAAATTCCTTTATGAATGATTAAAAACTTTTGATTAATATTTTGACCTATGTTTTTGAGTCATTCATTTTATTTTCATATACAAATTAAACAAATAATAAACTGCTGTAATCTCCATTATGTCAAAAAGTTCTTACTTCTAATTACAATCTTGATATTATCTGTCATAGGCAGAAGAACCCCTAAATATCAAATATATATGCATTAAAGTGCATCAGGCTAGAGTTTGAAGTCAAAAATAGCTCAAGTTTTTCAATTTCCCAGAAATGAAGAACACTGTAAGAGAAGCACAAAACTTTAAAAGCAAATCTTCATAGTAAGTTAAATTACACAACCATGTAGCATATGCTGGGAAAACTAAAAAATAAAACTAGGAATGTGAGAAAACTGCAACTTAATACCAGAGATGATAGTTACCAGCCTCGATATTTTATCTTTCATTGTTACTCCTTAGTGGATTATTTTTGGTCAACTTAGGATGAATTTGTTGTAAAACTTGTTTTTGTTTCTTCCCCATGAATAATGAAGCTTTTTCACAAAGGATTTTTGTGTTGTAACTGAGCTCACTTCATGCTCTGTGATATTAAATGAAAAGCTACATAAGAGTGGCTAGTAACAAATGTAATTGAATTTTTTTTCTTCTTACTGGAAACTGTTAAGCCAATTAAGAATTAATATTAATAAAATCAACACATTTATTATTACAGAAAAAGTGTAATGTATCAGTTTTGGCATTTTATATTGTACACAAATACATGTCTGAAAATGCCAGGGTGTCAAATGATCTTCAGCTCATTCTGTATAAGTTTTATGCAGGTTTAAATGGAAGAAATGCAGTGATGTATAGCTACTCTAGCATCAGATCTTTCTCTGAAGACCTGAGTTAGCAAATTGAATCATTGTTCTCTGATAGACTTAAAACAGATATAGGAAACTATTCAAATTTTTCATAAGTAGACATTGGGTTTTGTAGCAGAGCTGGCCTGTTGAATTTTTGGATATCAAACAAGAGGATTTTCTGGCCTTTACAGTCACAATACAACTGAAGTATTGTTTCACTTATAGTATTAGATTATTGAATACAAAGTTGTATTGCCATTTCCAAAGAATTTTGTTTTCTGTTGTATGTTTAAGCTTTCAGTGCATACAAAGGTAGTTATAAATAAATAAAATTAGAGGTTGAGTACGTTGTACTACAATGATTTTGAAACCTTGCAATATCTAGTCATTTTCTGACTATTGTGTATTTAAACAATAGCCCTGCAGCACAGTTTTTATTCTGAGAGGTACATCATTTCTCTTACCATGATTTTTGTAGTCAGTTTAGTGCATGAGGACAGCTGTTTACTAATGCAAGTTTGAAATTCAGATTATACAGAAATCTGTGAATGCTGCATATTTTAACTTGATCACTGTGTTTCTGTGTGGAATAGTATGAATATTTGTTTCATTCTCCAACTTCTTAAAATATATTACTGTTAAACAGATATGTTGTAAAAATAACTTTTATACAATACTAGTATTAATTTTCCAAAGAGAACAATTCTTTATTTAGCATACTATTGCTTAGGGTGTATTGATGAATTTTGCTGCTTGCTTTTATTTTTGCAATTTTTCACCTGTTATAAGGTGCAACACTATTTTCTGGATTGCCCTATTTCTTTGTTTTACAATGCCAATAAGTACTAAGGATATCCCTGTCTTAAATACTAAATTCTTGATATACATCCACCTTATGATTTAAGTGTATAAATGTATTGTATCAGGAAGACCTGTTAGGTACCCTTCCCAAAAGTAATCTCTATTTGGTGGTACAACAAAATCCCCTTGTAGCACATATGACATTTAATGATAATCCCTTTTCTTTGAAAATCAGAACCTGAGAATAGAAAATCAAAAAATAATGGGAAAGATTTTGAAAAAAACAAAAAAAAAACATTCAGATATGGCTGCATCCCATGCCTAATGCTGTGCTGCTGCATACACTTGTTTAATTTCCTCCCAAACATCTTTTGTCTTTTTAAAAGTGCTCAGTTAATTTCTCCTGTGCTGTGTGGTAGTGCAACCTGGAGTTAACAGTGACACCCCAAAACCAGTTATTAACTGTTATATTTCCTACATAAAGCAATGTTAACAGTGAGTAAGAAAATCTAGAATTTTGCCATCTTTATGCTGGTGAGGCAGCAAACAAGCTTATTGGAACTGCCACAGTCTATGAGGTAAAAAAATGGATATTTAAGTTTTGATCTCAAGACTGTGTCTAACAAAGGTCTTGTACAACAAAATAATACAAGAAAGTTGAAGGTTTCCAGAGCTGGACAAAGTACTTTTCTAGTGGTTCAGAAAACAGATTACAATCACGATGCTACTTATTATAAAGAAAGCCAATCAGTTTTATGTCAATTAAGCTATCCAAAGAATTAACATGGTGCTTCATTCTCAAAAATGTTTTAGACTGACATGGTATTTGTAGACTTGTTTTTGGAGGAGGAAATGGTCTGCCAGTGATAGTTGTTCCAAGAATGTAACAAAAGAAAATTGCAAAACTAATTGACTGTAAATTTACTGCAGAGTAAATAATGAAGCTGTGGGACTAGACTCTTTTTGTCTGTGTGTGCCACAAAAACATTAGTGGCAATTGATTAAGAAAAAAAAAAGTGCAGGCTTTAAGGGGGTCAAGAATGTGATAGTGTTGCTATATGCAAGTGCCTGTATGATACAAGTCTTTACTTATTAGAAATTATTCTTATCCTCATGTCTTTTTAAGAATATCAAACATTTGGCAGTGATTTACAAGAGTAGCCTAATGCTTGGATGATAGAAGATACCATTCAGGAATTAAGTGATCATTCTTTGAAATATCAGATAAAAAAACAAGTTATTGACAAATTGATTTTTTTGTATTTTATACCTTGTAAGACACTTTTTTCCTTTAAAATTACTTTAAAATCCCCCTGTGTTTTCCAAAAGAAAAGGATTGGTTAAGGCAAGAGGTTATCTTAGGGTCTACTCAAAACAGTCTCTCAAATAGATCATAATCTCATTACTTGCCAATTACAAGCATTTTAAATAGGAAATATAATAATGGAGTTAAATATAAAAAATACATGAATCCTGGTAATTAAAACAATGTTGATAAAGCTATGTAATATCTTTCCTTTGTCTACATTTTGTGCTTGTAGTACTGGTGCCATTTGTCATTTCTCAAAAAAAAAAAAAAATCATAACTACACCTGGATAACTTTCAGTAAAATTGGATTTCTTTTTATCCGTGAATTCCAAACAATGCCAAAATAAACTTCGTATACTTTTCATTTTAATGTTGCTTTATGTTTGTTGTGATTGTTGTGCGACTTGGTTTGAACATTTAAAATTATTCTAATATAAGTCATTCAACTTTTATTTCAAGATTCTGAGAGTAGATAGGTATTACACATGTGACCAAAAACATTGTTTTGCATGTTGGTACAATTCTGGTTTTGTGAGTCACATGTGAGTTGCATGGTATACCTGGGATAAGTGTCAGGAAGTGGAGAAAATGAGAACAGTTTTAACTTGCTTGATTGCCAAGATATTTAGAACACAGGTCAATTGGCTATACTTGCACCATCTGGCCTTTGCAGCATGACTATAAATACTGTGTGGTTGCTTTATTAAGAGTATAGGGTTGTCTTTACTAATGGGTGCTATACATTTTATCAGTTCAGTTTTTGCTCAATAAAGCATCTGTTTTCATTTTTGAAAATGGTTGGTTAAATTGCAACACTGTTACATATAATTAAAATAGGTTTCATAACTTTAAAGTATTCGGAAAAAATAACAGTGTGATAGATGACAGAAGATTTACACACACAATATATACTGTTTGTGTATTAACCTTTAATATGTATAATAGTCAATATGATGCAGCTGCAAAATGGGGAGGAATAACTAACAATCATTAATCATTTACTCCTGTCTTCAAAATTTAAGGCTGAAGTCTGAGTAAGTATATAAAGCTTACCAAAATTAACATTTAAAACACTTTCTATATGTGTTTTAAACTCAATATAAAACATAATTTAAAGGTGACAAGGTACATGTTGAGGTATTTAAGCCATCCTATCCATCAAGTTAAAAGCATTCAGAGTCAGTCCTTATTCAAATATGTATCTAGTTTTTTTCTTAACCACCTTTAATTTTATTGCAGCCACCTGTGCTATTGGGAAAAAGTTGCAATCTTAAAGATCACTCTCACCATGCCAAAATTTGCCCCCTGCTCTTACCATTTTTGCTATTAATTACAAAAAAACAATAAGGCATCAACACTGTCAATACCCTTAACAGTATATAATGCCTTACTTGGATACTATCTCCTAATTCTTTGTTTTTTCAAGAGAAAACAGTGTCGTATTACATAACCTGCCCTTGTATGACAGCCTTTCTGTTCCAGGTATTATCCTTGTAGTTGTTTTCTGAACCTTTCTTCCTAAGGTGAGAAACCCAAAACTTGACACAGTACTTTAAATGTGGCCTAAGCAGTAACTTGTATAATAATAAAATTATAACATCTTTAAGACTTCCATTAAATATCTCTAGACATAACCTACAATCCTATTTGCCCTTTCACTGAAATTTTTGTGATTTTTAAAAGACTATCTGTAAAAGGTTCTACTCATCTTAACTTACCCATAAATGTTTTAAAAATTCCTTACTTTTAATTTTTGCAGTTTCAGTCAAGTTTTGTTATTTCTTTCTTTACTTCCATATACCCTTTTCAGTTTCTTATTCTGTTAACTTCTTATTCCTCTGTAATCCTCCATGTCTCTTGCCATACTAACCAATTTACATTTTTTAAACCTTATAATGCATTACTTTAACTTGATCCTTTATAACGTTTGTGAGTCAATCTAGTTGGTTTTTACTTCCAACCATAGTTTTCTTTTCTATAATAAGTATGTCTATTTTAAATTATTAAACATTAAAATAGTTTTACACATTTGATATCTCCAATTATTCATTCAGTTGCCCACTTTACAACAAGTAATTATTTTTTGCATCACTTCAGTGTATCTGATCTCCTTAAGCAATTAAACATTAAACCTAATAGAGCAATGATCACTTGCATCTAAATATTCCCCTCTACATTTTTGGTGGTTTCTGTATTAAAAGTTAATAATTATAAAATACATTATTTCTTGTCATTTTCCTAACCAGGTGGTGAAGAAAAGTTTGAGAAACTTTTGAATATAATCAGTGATGTCGAGAAAACCCACTTGTAGAGGAATATAGTTATCTACCTCATATCTATTCTGTACACCTGAATTATAAGTTTTCCATAATTATGACCTCATTAACAACTAAAATCTTAATCTCAACAAAGTTTGTTGTTAATTGTCAATTTTAATTTGTGGCTTACAACAGATACCAACAAAATGCCTTCTGTAACTGCTAATAGAAACCCAACTAGTTTCATTCTCTGTTAGCTTTAACATCCTCAACTGTAAACAGGATACAACTTTCATTTTACAACAAAGCTACTCCTCCCCTTTTCTTAGTATTCTGTCCTTATTAGATAACCTATAATCCTATATTTGAAACAAGTTTCTGTAGTTAAACTTTTGTACATTTAACCAAGTTTTGGTTATTCTTATTGTATCAAAATCCCTAATTCTCACTAGCATTCCAAACTCATCTACTTTTTCTTGCATACTTCTAGTGTTAGATTAACAACAACTTAGCTTATCGTAAAACCTGTTTTTGTATTTACTTCCAATACTACTTTTCTGTGCATCTTCTTTTTTATTTATTTAGCTTTAGAATTGAGTTTAATAGCCCTTTTAAACAAGCCAGCCCCTACCATGTTTAAATATAAACCATTCATTCCAGAAAGCTCCTTTGTTTTCCCTTTCTAACTGATGAACTTGAACGTCCTTGGTATTATTTGGCTGTAGTGGGTTACTTAAATTCATCTCAACATTTAACTGTTAATAGTATCCCTGACAGAATTAAGCTATATGGGCCTTTTGATTTAATGCTTTTGCCTATACTTTGTACCTAAAGGTACATCTTTCTCATACATAACATTAGTACTTGTGTACACTACAGAAACTGCAATACTGCTGTAATGAGCATATTTACTACATTATTATTAACTCGAGGTTTTCTCCTTTTTGAACTTTCAGAAATGATGAACATATTATATAGATACTTCATATATGGTATTAAGTGCAATAACAAGACATTAAATTTTGAATAATATATTTTGTTGTTTTTATTTATATGTATTTATTTAAATACTGTGTAATTACAAGAACATCTGAGTGAAAGTAAAGAACATGTAATGAAGTATTGGCCAAACCTTATCTCTTTATAAACAGTGCTAATTACACCTTTTCTGAATACATGGGCTTTTTAGCCTGGTTGACATTGATCAGACAAGTTTTTTTTTTATTGGAACATTGCAAATTGTTTGGCAGAACTGTTAGCATGTTAATTGTAAAGTGGGTGTAATATAATATTAATAAAAATTAGTTTTATGTTGCTGTACATCAGAATTAATGTAACTATATTTTAACACATTTTATAAATTAAGACTATGTTAATACTTAATTATTCCTCATTATTATTTCTGTTTAAATTGACCCACTTCTAAGATGTATAAATACCATACCCTATGAGAATGACTTAATTTTTTTATGAATAATTGGTTCCTAATTATGTGCTTTAAGACATTTAAAAAAAATGTATGTTTAAAAAATATTTAGTATGGAAGATCCGACAGCTACAGAGTTGCAGTCACTCCAGACGTTCCTGATGATGGGAGAACCTCTGATGGTAAGCCTAAGACCCAGAAACAAAAGAAGGGGAAAAAAGGAAAACCTGATCTGGATGATCTCAAACAGGAAGTTCAAATGGTTTGTAACATATATTAATGCTGCATGTATTCACTTGTGGTGTGTCAATGTTTTTAAACCATAACATATTTTGTTACTTAAAGTAGAAATTGTAATTGCATTACTTGAAATTTGTTTGTGTTTTGCAAGTGCAGATGTTAAATGTAGTAAATATTTACTTGTTCTGTATCATTCTCTCAGAATAACTTCATGTGGTAGTGTTTTGTTTCCCCCCTTCATTTTTTGATTTGTTTTTCCATAAATTGAATAATAATAACTTAATCAATTTTAGAACATATATTCAAAGGTCTTATAATAGAAACTGTAAATATTTTTTTCTTTTATGTTAAGTCCTTTTTGTATGTGTTTTTAAGTGTTGTAATCTGGTTAACATTTTTTTGCAGGATCAACACAAGATTCCAGTTGATGAATTACTGGCAAGGCTAAATACCAACATAGATAGGGTATGTACAAGGTTTTTGTATTTTAATAAGAATTAACTTATAGGAACTCTTCTAAAGTTGCCTGGCATTTCTGTAAC
Source organism: Tachypleus tridentatus (assembly GCF_004210375.1). NCBI lineage: Eukaryota > Metazoa > Arthropoda > Merostomata > Xiphosura > Limulidae > Tachypleus > Tachypleus tridentatus. The sequence goes on along the minus strand of NC_134833.1, from coordinate 43,906,796 downwards.
TGTGACTGTAAACAAAGGATGGATTGAAGAATTTTTATTTACTTTGTTTAATAAACCAAATCACTGTATTGGTATATTGAACATGGTTTGCAGCAGTAAGTGATAATGGTATTATGGTTCCTGTTGTAGTTGAAACTTAAAGATCCTTTTGTTAAAACTCGTGTTTCTGCAATTCTTGTTATAATCTTGATTGTTATTGGAGTTTGGAGTCTGAGCATAGTAATAGAAAGAATAATATTAGCAAAAAGCTTTTTGTATACATAACAAAGACACAAAGGTATGAGAATATCTACACACTAAAATAGCAGGGATTTTTATTGCAGAACAAGGATTTGTGGTGTTCTGTGGTCTACTGTTGTGTGCACAGCTATTGCCATATGTTCAAAAATTTTAAATTAATTCAGTTGGTCCACATATCTAATGCTATAGGTTTAAATTATTACACTTACTCTCAGAAGGGTTTGAAGTACAAGTAAGGTGAGAACACTTACTAAAAGATTTAACTATTTCCATATGTTTCAATCATACAGATTCCACAATAATCTGTCATCTTGCACATTTAGTATATTTGCAAAGTAAAATGATAAATTGTTCAAATTTGCACTTGCACACCCCTGAGAATCGTTGACTATAAACAATATACTTTACTGCTTTTTAAGGATTTTTCTGTCTGCCCCATGAATTGTTTTATGTTTGCTAAGAAACTGTCCTCTCTTTAATATAATTCATAATTTGTTTTTCATTTAATTTTTTCCTTCTCTTTTGTTGATTTTGTTATTAGTAGTACAGCCTTTTGTTCTTGTACTTCATAATTTCTCAGGTTGTGATCTGAAGTACAATTAGAGGTAATTATATATTTGAAATTCATTTTAGTTCTAAAAAATTTAAACTTCAGGTAAACGTTCAGCTGGGAAAATCTAAAAGTTGGAATATTCACAAATAAGTGCAGGAAGAAACTGGAGATTGTGATGAAGGACACCAGTTCCCCCAAAAGTAAGGTTCTTGGCCAGAAATGTAATAGTAACCAAAGGAACTAAATAGTCAAACAGAGCAAAGGTCAATCAGCTTGATTTGCAGTGGAATCAAATGGAGTGGACCAGTGTCAGTAAGACTACTCCAAAGTTAGGAAACTTGGTTATGTGAAAAGTACCACCATTAATAAGATGCAAGTTGGAATTAGACATTAGTAATTGAACTTTGGGAGCCATGCATACATGGTGACATAACATTTAGCAGGGTCAGAATGCATATTCTTGTCCTGTGCTCAGAGTGAACAGTTCTTGGAGAGGGCTTTTAACAAATAAACTGAATATTCAAATAGGACTGATCCCCATTCATTCTACTCTGAAAAGGCTGGCCAACCCATGGAATTGGCATCATCAGAGAGTACCTAGGAATATTCAAAGATAAAGGTATACCCAACAGCGTGCTTGAAAATTGTAGGACAGTGTATTAGAAATGCTGAATAAGGTAAAGGAAAAATGTGAAGTTGCAAGATGATCCACTTTGTGGTTGAAACTATCTTGAAGAAATAAATCCTCATCTAGGATTTCTTAAATTATTCAAAGAAGTGTACATAGTGTTAAGGAAGGTATCATTAAGATTTCATTATCAACAGGATGGCATCCTCTAACTGTTTCAGAACATCACCCTCTTGTTGAGCTTGAGCATAGATGAAATGCTGTTTAAGGAAAAGAGTCTTGAGAGAATAAATTTATTATGATAGCAAATATATTTAGAGGTAATCCACACTTTACCTTCCTCTAACTGTTTCAGAACATCACCCTCTTGTTGAGCTTGAGCATAGATGAAATGCTGTTTAAGGAAAAGAGTCTTGAGAGAATAAATTCAGTCTTACATTACAGAGAGAGGCCCTGGTTTTTTAATAATAACTTTCTGAACCTTGAACCCCTGAAATTGTGAACAAGAACAATGCATGCTCAAGTAGTAATAAGCAGATAAGGGAGAATAACTTGCTTGTTTTAGATTCCATTGAGTAATCAAACTCCACATAGTTGAAGAGCTTTGATATGAATAAAATTTTAAAAACATATTGAGATCTACATATGAGCCTGCAAGATATATACTAAAAATGACTGTGACAAGAATGCTGAAAATATATTGATAGCAAATATATTTAGAGGTAATCCACACTTTACCTTCAGGACATTATGGTAAGCAAGACTGATAAATTGCATAAGCCAATTTGTCAGTGTAACAAGAACAAGATCTGAGGTGTTTGATTTGTTATATGGTTCTAAATGATTCAGTAATTATAAAATAATAGTGAATAGCTTTTACTGAACATTTAAAACAATTGTTAGAATAAGGATTAGACAGGGTAGGCACATAATGGGTGAAGGCTTAAGCATATGCTCAGTCATTCAGTAAGAAAGGATCTAAGTCCTGTAAACTTTTTAATTTGTTTGTAAAACTGATGATATAGGTAGGACTTTTTTTATTGTATATTTAAACTTTATGCTTATGGTTTTACTATTTCATAAACATATTGTTAGTTTGAATGAAAAGTGAAAATTCCAATTCTGTTTCAAAGGAATGATGTTTAGGTCCAAAATAGCCATAGTGTTTTTTTGGTTTTTTTTTTTTAATAGCCTAAAATAATTCATGTGCCAAAATATTTTTCATACAAGTTTCATTTCCCAGATATTAGTCACTTGGAATTTGACATTGTAAACAAAAAATAGTAAATTACACATTCAGAATCCTTTATCTAATTTTACAAATTCTGAAGTGTAGCCCAACATGATTTATGTTTCTTTGGGGATGAACATTAGTATATGGACAAACCATATATTGCTTCTAAAACCACCATTTATTTTGTTACCTTTTACTTTACTGCATGTGGTTTATATGTAATTAATTAAAAATATAATATTCCTTACAATATTTTATTGATTTGACTATTGTTGTTTAACCTTTTGTTGTAAGTGTAGTACATTTACTATATAGTATGTATTATTATAGTTGATTAAAAATGTAACATTTTGGAGTATGTTAATAAAATGAACTTAACACTAATGGTGAAAACAGCTTAACATCTAAATAGTTCTTGATTAGATATATAACTGCACATTATTATTTTTATTCAAATAATGTGTGAAATTTCAACAATTCTAGGTTAATTTTAGTGCTTGAAAATTTGTTTATGCATTTTATGGAGCAGAGAAAAACAAGTTGTAAGAAATTCAGAGCATTTAAATTTTTGTCCAAATAAATGATCATTTAAGAACATATGATTTCCCCATTTTAGGGACTTACGCCACAACAAGCCAGGGAGATTTATGAAAGAGACGGCCCTAATGCTCTTAGTCCACCTAAAACAACACCTGAATGGGTAAAATTTTGCAAACAACTATTTGGTGGGTTTTCCATGCTGTTATGGATAGGAGCTGTTTTATGCTTTATTGCCTATTCAATTCAAGCAGGTACTTTTGAAGAACCTCCTGATGATAATGTGAGTTGTTTTTCTTTCTTTCTTTCTTTGTGTTTTTTTAGTTTAAATATTAGTTATTTAAGATAAATATCCTCATACAGAATTCAATCTGATCCTTGAAATCCCAGAAAGTTGTTGAAAATAACTTTCATTACAATTCTTATAAAATCCTGAAATTTCAGTTTTAAATAGAAAAACTCAAGATTATTTAGTCAAATTTTGCTCTCTTTTTTTTATCATAGTTTATTCACATTTCATATTAGCTATTATGATTTGTTCTTTACAGATCCACAACTGTTAAAATTTCTGCTGACAGATATTTGTTAAATAATAATGACTAATTCTTAGTGACCTTGGGTACTGAAAGCTATTAAAGACTTTGGAAATCTGACATTCAGGCATTTCTAATTTCAAAGTATAATGCAGATTAATGTTAATTGTAACATTTGCCAACATGTTCAATTACTGCACATAGCCTTTCAGTGGTAGTTTCTGATGCCCATCATTCCACATATAGGTCATTGTTTCGTAATAGCTAAAATATGATGATATAAACTCAGCTCTATGACCTTTTCAATTAATGTTATCTATGTTTTCTCAGTTATTTTTCTTTTTCAATAATCTGATCATTTGAGAGCCACAGAAAGCGATTTTTTTTTTTTTTTTTTTTTTATTATTATTATTATTATTTTTTTTTTTAAATCTTGCTTTGTTGGAAAATATAATGTCTTACATTCTAAAATCAACTATTATCACCAATCCTTAAAAGTTTTTCCAGACGAAGTGCATCGGTACTATCAAAATTGTACTATGTACAGCTGCTATACATAATGTGTGACTCTACAGTGCCCAGATAAATGCATCTCACCTTGAAGCAAAAACTGCATAATCTGATTTAAACAAATTCTAAGATAAATTTAAGTAAAACTTCTTTCTCTCTCTCTAGTTGATTTTAAGCACTTTCAGATGAAAACATTGTGAATTTCCTAAAGTTTTGCTAAGCAAATGGCACGTGTTATACCCCTGTAGGAGGAAATTTAAAATAATTGTTAATTAACAACGACACTAATTTGAACCTTGTAATTTGAGTACAAATGTAATTTTATTTATTTTTGAAGCAGTTGCCATTTCTAATTTTTGGGTATCATTATGTGACACAATTGCTTAAATGTCAGCTTTGAAATTATATAGTCTAATGATCTTAAGTAATTAAAGCTCTCTCTTATGTTGTTTTCTACTGTTTTAGTCAGTATGGCTTCCAGTTTAGAATGGAGGTCAGAGTAAAGGGGTATAAAAGCTTAGCTTTTTGATGTGTTACCAGTAGAAAAGTGTGTTTCTGAACATGTTCCACACAATTACAGTCCTGATTTTATAAGCTTGCAAAAAGCTAGCTTTTACCATTTTATAATTAACTTAAATTATAATGTTGATTTATAAATATGATAGAGGAAAAAAACTGTCATTTGTAATTTAACATGGTAGAGTGTAAAATGTCATTTTGCTGCTGTATTTAGGCTGATAACATTTTTCCAACTCTTCTGCCTCTTGTAGCAATATCTTCAAATTATTCTGTGAAAGCTTTTTTTTTTAGCTCTAGAGCTTTTTATTATTATTTAAACTGATAACGTCTAAAAGTGATACATAGTAAATATTTTTAAAAATCTAAAATAACTTTTATATACTTTTCACAGTGAATCTTTAAACATCTATAGCTTTTTTTCTGTGTGGAGGTTTTACACTATGCAGCTTAAACTTTTAATACTATTAACCAAATTACTTTGTTTTACGTTAAACTTAGTGTGCGAGTTTTTGTAATTATTTAAAAAACTGTTTTGTGCAATTATTATTTTGTTTGTTTGCAGCTGTATTTAGGTATTGTGTTAGCTGCTGTAGTAATTGTCACTGGTTGTTTCTCATACTATCAAGAAGCTCGTAGCTCTAGGATTATGGAGTCTTTTAAAAACATGGTCCCTCAAGTAAGTTCCTGTGTGTCTTAATCTGTATAGTCAGTTTTCAAAGGTTAGGTTCTTTATTTATTTACAAATAATAATTTAAATTCAAACCACTGCATATAAATCATATATGATTTATATGCTCAACTTATTTAAACTCTGAACTGAGGGTCTAGATTTTGTGTGATTTATTGGTTATATTAAGGCTCATTGTTTATATAGTGAATCACAATATCTGAAGTGTTGTTTCATATACTTTGTTAGAATATTTCTTTTGGGCAGTTAAATCTACAAACACGTTGTGTGAACAAAAAACAAACAAACATAATTTCAAACCAAACATGTGGGTGTTTAACCCTCTACATGTATGTTGAAGTGTGCATATCATGAACTTTTACAGAATTTAATTCAAAATGTAATTAAACTACTACTTTTATCAATGTATACAAATTTGCATGACATCAAAATATAGATAATAAATCAAATTTTAATATTATACAAGTTTTTTAGTTTATTTAAATATTTCTTTTTTATATTTATAAATCCTCAATTTTCCCTTGTATGAGAATTAATATTTGTTTGCTACATTTTGCCCTGTCTCCTAATTGTTCAGCATTTCTCTCTGATGTACTGAGTTTTTAATGTAAATTGCTCATTACAGTACAGATATTACTGAGGGAAAATTGTTATAGCCTTCAGTCATTTGTTCATGTAGGAAATCTGACCCACTTGTCATGCCCACGTCACATCCTCTCATAAATTGCTAGTAATTCTGCCAATGGACAGTTTTAATTTGCCAAATAATGTGTGATGCTATATTGTTTTCAGTACAATTATTGTTAATCTATTTGTATATTGAAAGTTGCTATCATCCAACTAAGCTCATGTAGCAAAGGGAATTAATTTAAGGTGCTTATGCCTTAGTTAAATTATAGATAGGAGAGCTTTTGCTCTGGGTGTGCATGTTATTTTGTGTATTCTTGAAAAGAATAAAAATGATTTAATGTGTCTATTATTACAATTTAAAAAAAAAAAAGGTTAAGCTATATTGGCAGGCTGATGGCATAAACAAAGCAAGAGGCCAAACATAATTATTAAATTTGTTTTCTCATTCTGGTATAAAAGTAACTAAACTGGAAAAATTAGAAATGCATTAGGTTAGACTGACTAATACAAAGAAAAATTAGTAATAATAAAATTTCTTCACAAGGTATGTGTATCTTGTCATTCAATGTGGTAATTTTAGCTACTGGTACTTTGGATGCATTATGACTTGTAATGCGAGATTACTAGTTGCATGGTTCATTGGACAGTGAAACAGTTAAGTGTAAAAAGATGTTAACTGCAAGACATTAATCTGCTTAGGATAAACAATTATAGTTTCATGTTACAATATGCAGTCATTCTATTAAAAAAAAAAGTAAAATAGTAATAATTGAAAACACTAATTGAATGCCTTCATAACATTAATGTTTTTAAATCTGTTTGATATAACACTAATTTACTCGATTGGAGCTCAAGTATTTTAATTAATTGCTCAGCTCTTTTTAATAGTATCAAATATAAAACATTTTGCTTAAATTACTGGTTAAACATGTAATTGATTTTTGAGTGTTGGAAAATTGATAACCCCATCCATGAAGTCCTGTAAATTTTTTATGGTCAAATTTTAATTACCCATGTTACTGAATAAGCATAAAAGGAGTTAGTGGTGGTTACTGCTATTATGTTAGTTACTCTTCTTGTCAGAAGCTCAAACTTTGTGAAAATAGCAAATAGCTTCAGTATGTTTGACATGTGGAAGACATGGTGAAGAAGTTTGCTATTGGTACCTTTTAATAAGTTTTTGAGGTTTGCCCTCCCCTAAACAAAACATCTTATGCTACACTGTGTACATGTAGAGGGGTTTGTATTAGGTGACTTTTAAATCCACTGAACTCCAGGGAAAAAAATTGAATGTATGGACTTTTGTTTCAAATTGGTTGGTAGTGTGCATTCATTGATTCTTATTTTTTCTATTAAAACATAGCACTAGATATAATGTGCTGTTTTTTTTTTTCTATTACACACTGCAACAGTAAGAAATTCTTTATGTTTGGGTTAAGTTTAATGCTGATTTTTTTTCACAAAAATATAAACTTTTTTATAAAGTATCTTGAAGTATTTGCATTGTTTAAAATTAGAATGACTTAGCTCAATATAAATCAAAATTTAATTGTGTAAAATAATTTTCTCATTTTTGGCTAGTATGCAACTGTTATTCGTGATGGCCAGAAATTTTCAATCCCTGCTGAGGAGGTGGTGGTTGGAGACATTGTGGAGGTGAAAGGTGGTGACAGGATTCCAGCAGACATGAGGGTTCTTGCAAGTCGAAGCTTTAAAGTGGATAATTCTTCCTTGACTGGAGAGTCAGAACCACAAACTAGATCTCCAGAAATGACTCATGAAAACCCCCTGGAAACAAGAAATATTGCCTTTTTCTCTACTAATTGTGTTGAAGGTAATACACTGTTTATTTTGTTTCACAGTTACTGTGTTTAAAAGAGAGAGTGAGTAATAATGAAAAAATGATAAACAGGTTCTTGATATGGTAATTTGTTTTTCTAGGGATGAAGTTATTTCTTTTCATGATTTTTCTATCTGCCAAATTTCTTGCTTTTTTCAAAAATGACCTCTTTTTGTCTCATAAATGTTACATAGTGGTAGAGCTGGGTGATTAATGATATTTGTTAATCAGTTGAATTATTAAATTAATTGAGTAGTACAGTGAATTCTCAAACCATGGACCGTGTTCCACTAAATAAAACAAAACTATGATGGCTGCTGCTAGTAAGTTAGTTGCCATTTCTCTAACCAGAATTTAAAAATTGGTGACAGTGGCAAATAGCCTCATAACTGAAAGAAGTTGAAGCTGAAAAAAAAAAAAAATTAGGGGCTAAAATTGGGCAAAGCCCAGACAGCCCATAATGAAGCTTTGTGCTTAACAGTAAACAGATATATAATAGGAATATTTCAATAAGTTGCTTGAATGATTAAAGAAAAGTAACAATCAGAAATGTTAATTCTGAGTAATTGCTTATTTTCAGGACAATCAATTTAATTGTAGTGTCATAAAATATTTTTCATCTTGGAGTAAGTACAAAACAAATGTAGTAGTGAAAAGAATAATATTCATGTATATTAAATAGTAATACAGAGGAAAATATTGTGCCAAACATAGCTGAAATTTGTAAAATAGATAAACATAACTCAAGATTGGTTGCTTTGTTATGTAAAATGCAAAGACATTTTGCTAATTCCAAAGATCTGTGATATTTAGTAATGAAGAAAGCCACTATTCATAAAATTAACTTGTATATTTCAGTAAAGATGTAAAATACCCTTTATTAAACCAAATGTATTACAAACTTGCTGCATTTGAATAGTGAGTGTGTAGTATTTCTGTTTCCAGGTTGAAATGTGAGAATTGTCTCCATTGTTAGATCTGTGACAAATTGAACACATGTAGATGATTTGATTATATTTGGTTCATTTATGCTTAAGAAAGCTGATGTATTGATATTTGAAAATACAAGGGTTAAAATATTTGTTCCATAAAGTTATGGAATTTTGTTGATTACTTCTGCTTGTCTTCATATACACATGTGTGCAAAGAAATATGTTTAAAAATTGTGTTAGAAGAATAAAATGCTCTTTGAAGATTATCTTGACTTTCTATGTATTTAAGCACAGTTTTGAATAAAACTAAAATAATGGTTCACTTCAAGAAATATGTTTAAAAACTAGATATCATTATGTAGACTTAAATTCTTAAATGTTATTTATTTTCTTAATAAAGCATTTTATGAGACACAAGAATATTTTTATCTAATAGGGTGCATCAAAAGAGAGTGGGCAATCCAGGAAATGTATACCACCCATTACTACAAAAAAAAAAAAAGTTCAATAACAGGAACCTTATTTCTTTTAGACTGTATTAGACACTTTGAAAGGGAACTTGTAAATGTTATTCATCAGCATGACAGTTTGTTGGGCATTATGAAGTGAACCACACTTGTTCATAACAAGTAGACAAAATGTTAATCTTTCACACAAATGTTCTAGCAGGTTTAATATACTTAAAAATGCCTTTTCAAGCAGATTGTATCTAAAAGTATTTAAATTTGTATTTTGGTGAATTGTTGCAAATTAATTTAACAGGTTTAGTATTTAACCCAAAAATTTAACTTGTGCATATAAGTTGTTTTAAATGTAAAACCTTGTTGTTTTATTGTTCTATTCAGAGGAAAATAGGAAAGTTAGTTTTAAGTGAGAACTTTTTTGACCCATGATGATGACAAAACCACTTGTAGAGAAAATTATATGTAAAAATGGCTGGTCTGGGTAGAGAAAACACTATGTAGAGGAGTGAACAATGTTTTGACCTTTCATTATAATAATTTTTTGACACTTGATATTTTCTTTTGGGTGTTGCAATAGTTGGAAATTAAAACTATCAATGTAAATTTAGATTTATGGAGAAATAGAAATGTTAAAGTACTTACAGTTTGCATTAGTCTGATTTACTTTTTTATCTAATAAGCTAAATGAATTATACTTCTAAAGTCAGTATCTGTTAGTTCATCATGATTTTTATTGTGAAGAAATTTTTAAATGTTCTATGCCCTTGCTTACATGTGGGTTTGTAAAAAAGGCAAAGTACAATAATTTTAGTGACATAATGTATTTGAAGGTTAATAAATCCCATGCCTCAAAAGAAATGTTTTAAACCATACTTTTACCAATGTCATATCTATTTTAAGCTGCATTTTATTTCTGAATACTAGCATATTTTTATCATTCTAATAATACTTGTAATTTTATCTTATCGAAATTTGTGTGTTATTAAATTGGTATCTGTGGTATATGCCAGTAAACTTGTTTTAATTACATTGATGTTTACATGTGTTCCTGCCCTTAGTTTTAATTGTGTGCATCTATAATTAGGTAGATCTTGTTTACCCATGCTTTCAAAGTAAGTGAAGAGCAAAATAAGATTGTCAGTGCAACTTAGGTTATAAATTCTCTTGTACCCACACTTAAGTAAACTCATCAACTTGCTATTAAAGTACTAAATACAAAACTAAAAGTTTATGTTGGCAATTCAGTTTGACTTTTGGTGATGTTTATAGTATTCAGGTGTATGTAGTAATTATCCTATGTCGGATTGATATTTCATACTTGTTCGTGCATGCACACACACGATCTTGACAAGGTAACCTGATGACAAAAGATTAGGAATTAGTATTTTTTTTATCTTCTTTTAAGTATTTTTTGAAAGCTTTATTGAAATATTTTTAGGGACTGGAACTGGAGTTGTAATTAATACAGGAGACAGGACAGTAATGGGTCGAATTGCTAACTTAGCATCTGGACTTGAAATGGGAGACACCCCTATAGCCAGAGAAATTGCCCACTTCATCCATATAATTACTGGTGTTGCTGTCTTTCTTGGTGTTAGCTTTTTCGTTGTTGCTTTCATTCTTGGCTACCACTGGCTTGATGCTGTCATCTTTTTGATTGGCATTATTGTTGCAAATGTTCCAGAAGGTCTGCTTGCTACTGTGACTGTAAGTAATTTAAAAAAAAAAAAGTGAAGTACGTTTTTGTTAAATTAATCTTGTGCATTATGAACTTTATCTTGAAATATGGTATACTTGTGGAAATGTATCTCGCACTTACAAGTAAGAAATCGGTACCTGTAATAAAAAAGATGGTTAGCATGCATAACTGGGTAATATTTTTCCATTCTTGTATACTTAATGAAGTTTAAAACATTTTAAATATTCCTAGCATTATATACATATAAATATTGTAATTAATATGTGTGATAGGATAGTGTGTAAGTGGTGAACTTTTAGCAGATTAATATAACTTATGAGGTTTGAAATATTTTTAAACATACAAGTCTTATGTATGAATGATGGTAACCTACCTAACTAAACTGAGTTTGGCCTGACATGTAACCATGAAATTTTACATCCTATAATTCTGAATGTATTATGCATCTTTATGGAAGTTTGCAAACTTTTATTTACCTATTTTACTCTGTACACAGAATCAGTCAAATTCACCAAACCTATATTACTGACATTGCCTTATTTAAGTACTTCACACTTTACAGTTTTTTCAGATTAAGTTTCATCAGTCGACAAGAGAAGTAGAATAAAAAAAGTAAAAGTTAATGACTGTATATCAGTCTTTGTATTGTTAATTTGTTACTTAGCATGTAATGTTTTTAGTAAAAGAAATGAAGACAACATGTAGTACTCATCATTCTTTATTAAAATAACTTTTATAATCTTTACTGAAAGTTTTTGCTAAATTGTGTGAATGTGTATATAAATAGTATAATCATATCATGCTTTGTGATATATTTGTCCCTCTTTTTATTGCTGTATCATCATACATTTTTAGTATATACTAAATGCAGATATTCAAGTCTCTCTTTATGTACTGTATTAGTGCAGATAGCCCTCATGTAACTTTGCATGAAATTGAAAACAATATATTGTATCTGTGCATTTTGGAAACTTTAGAAATGCAACATGGAAACTCTACAGTTGGTTAAAGTATATTTTTTATTTTGCAAACAGACATTTCCTACACTCCATCTTGCCAGATCAGACTGATTATATTCAATTTGCAGGCATATTTTGAATTACAAGTACTATCATAACACATCTGATATTTTGTGTGCAACAGACTTGTACATTTTACTAAGAGGTTGCAACACTTCATATAGATACACATAATAAATTCAAAATGATGGACAACATTCCTTTAATACAAGGTCAATCTGCTTTACTTGGCCTCGTGCACTGTCAGTTAACTGGCTTTCTTAAATAAGCTGTTTAGTGTGTTCAAATAACTTGTTTACCTTTTAATAAGGCATTAGTTTCTTTTATTTTCTCATATTTTTAACTTTTTTCAGCCAGTTTATTATTGACAGTATTATATCCCTGTTAGTTTATTAACTATTAAAAAAATAACTATCCAGTTACGAAAAGTTGCAGTAAAACTAATTAGTAGTATTGTGGTTAATAATTACTAAGGTATTTGCTAGCATGTTGTAAGGTGTATATTTTTCATTCTATGATTTTAGTTGGTTTTAGAGGAGTCTGCCTACTATTATAATGGTACAATATAATAATAATAATGAGTCTTTAATATTGAGGGAGAAGGATAAAATATTTATAAACACAATTAATGAGCCAGTGAAGTTTAATGAGATTTCAGTGAAGTGTTTACTATAATAGTTCAATGTTAGAAAGGTAATTCTGTACTCAGTAACTTGATTAATTGGTTGTATAATTGTACAGGCACATTAAGATTTGTAAGTTAGGCATTTTATGTTAAAATAGTATTTATAAACAAATAGGCCTACAGTTTAAGTCAAAGTGAGCATAGCTTGTAGGAATGTTATAGAAGATGTAATTTATTATTGTTACATGGCTGAACTTAACATTATTTTCACCAAATAATTAAAAAAGAACATGCCCAAAATTATAACACATTAGGTGGATCACAGTAACAAGATTGAAATATACAGAAAGGCTACAATTACAAAGTTAAAGAAGTACAAATGATTAATAATAGAATAAAATAATAAAAAAAGAATAGGTACGTACAAAGATCAAACCATTTGCATCTTTCTGTATTGTTTCAATTTCACAAACCACTTACTATTAACTATGGAACATTTGATATTTAGTGTGCACTTGTTAGCACTACTGGTGTTCTATCTATGACTGCAGGACCTTTCTGAACTATACCAGCCATTATGCTACTCAATCAAATTTTACAAATTAATTGACCAGTTCAACAATATTACAATTAAGAAACTAAAATACCATGACATAGAAAGTTATTGTGGGAGGTATACCAGGCTCGGTTAGGAATTATTTCCAGAATTAATGAGCAAAGTAGTGTACAAGTTATTAACCTTCTTGTACATTTAAGAATACCAGCCTTAATGACATTAAGTAACCTTCCAGGTGAAACTTGTAACAACTATCAAACATTGGTAGCTAATTTACTCAATAGTTTGAGAATTACATATGAGAATGAAGTAAATGGAGCAATGTTCCTGAAAAGAATATAAAGGAAAGAAGAGACCTTAGCCAAATTTGCAGGTTTGGAAAAGCTTACCCAGTTACTATAGGTGGATGTTTCTTGTGAGTTGATAACATACCATTAAAGGACAATAAGAAATCTTAATTCATCTAGGCCATTCTATCCACTGAATTAAATACTACAAAATGCACAGCTAGCTCTTATTTAAATACTTAATATTACCTGTTCAGTGCCGTAGACAATATAACTCGTCCAAGCAGATTGGTAACATAGTGCCACTGATGAGTTAATTCGTTCTCGATACTACCTAACTTCAATGCTAGTTGTTGGCGCCATACATGCATTTGACCTACTTACAAATTGTTTCACTTTCAATCCAAAATGGCACCATAAAAAAAGTTAGAAAATGAAGAAGCTTTAGAGTTTTATTTTAAATTTTGTTCGGAGTTACTGTAGCAGCTGAAATACTTGGCAGTCAACAGGTTATTGGCATCTCCCACATCTGAATACAATATTCATTCCAAAGGTTAATTACATTGTTCTCTTTACTGAAGATGACTTCTACCATGTAAAACTTTATGCTTCTGTCCCCTAGTTGTACCATTGTGATCATTAAATTAAAAAACAAAGCATCAATACTCATTTTCCTTAACTGTGTTAAAATGCCTGTCATATCCTCTAACTGTTCTTTTATTCAAGGGAAAACAAGTTTCGTAGATTGTTTAGGCAGAGTATTCATGATGAAAGTTTGTAGAATGGATGGCAACTACCTGTTGTGGAGACACAAGTGTAAAGGATGACGTTTCGAAAGTCATTCTCTACACTTGTGTCTCCACAACAGGCAGTTGCCATCCATTCTACAAAGTTTCATCGTGATCCATCCACCTTTTTAAACCCTTTTTCAACAATTTGATGTCCTTTCTGAGGCAAGGAGCCCAAGATCGAACACAATACTCTAAATTCAGTTTAAACGACAACAAAGAGGTTAAATATTTCTGTAGATACAACCTAAAATCTTGTTTTGCCCTGCCATTAAAAACACCACATAGCTTGTTTGGCTTAAGAGACTGAAGAAAAGACTCAATTTAAACTTCTTGCATTCATAATGCCAATAATGTGAGCATACAAGGACTTTCTTGAATATTTAAGAAATTTTTATTAAGCATAATTAATCACATCTTTTTAATTATTAAAGAGATAAACATTATCTTTTCTTGCTATTTAAATATTTTCGAAATTGAGGTACTAGGAAGTTTGTATCATCATTATCTTAATGCTACAGCTAGGTGTAGGGTAGTGAAAAACTGTGTGTTATATTTACCTGATTTCTATTAGAAGAGAGAGAGCAGTGAATACAGAAGAAAGGAGAATCTTAAGCAGTTTTGGCTTCTTTTTACATTCAAGGGATGGATGTTGAGCAAGCTAATAGATTTAATAAAATAAAGTCAAACATTTTATTAACTGGAGGTGTTAACATCTTAGGCTTTGGTGTGCTTTTGCTTTTGAACAATAAGCATAGACAGACATTCTAACAAATCTATTAAACCTACTGTGAGAACAGCAAAACCAATTATATTAATAAGTTATTTTCTGATCCCTTGTTATCAACATGGTATTAAATAGTGAAACAAGTTACTGATGGAGTTGCATCATATTATAGACATGTCTGTATATACAGAAGAAGAAAAAACTTCTAAAAATATGTTAGATATAAATTTTAAGATTCCAATTTTTCATTCATAAATACATTTATAAATTGTTTTTGCTAACTTTGTATAAAATGCAACCACTGTTCTATTGTGAGCTGTGGTGTTAGGGGGGTGTGCATATAAATTTTAATTTTTCTCAATTTAGTTTGAAATTGTGCAACATTGATTTTGTGTGCATAAAGTTATAAAATTTCATATTTGTTTATTTAGTAGTTATCTTTTTAATAAATACTGAAGCTCATCATAAATAATCATAGAAATATGAATTTCATTTTCTAATGTATGTATGTTAGTTTTTCTGATAGCATGTTATTTTTACAGTTTGTCCTTTTTCTTATTTAAAAAAATATGTTGCTCAACTATTGCAGATTTCAAATGTTATTGAAACTTGAATGTGTATAATTTGTTTATTTAAATACATATACTATATACATTAGAGAAATGTTATGACTGTGATGCATCATTCTTCAAGTTATTGCCATTTATTCTGCATTTAACAGTAGGGAAAACTGTTACCATCAACATTAAGTTAATGTGGAAGGTAGAAAAATGTATCATGCACACTTGTCATTTTGGTTTACTTTTTGTGAAGTATTGTCATTTAGCTGTAAAGAAGTTTGCTTTTATGTGATAATTGCAAGATTTGTTGGTGAAAGTGCCCAGATAACAACCTGTTCTCATCTTGTCCACATTTTCTGTCCCATATTTCATAATACTGTGATGGATGTACTTAAATTATCAAAATGTATACTGTTCTTTGATAACATGTATAAAGTGTGTTTATAAATTGAAGATATTTTGTTGAAATACACAATGAAACAAAGAAGGAAATTATCTCTCTCTTTAAACACTAGGTTTGCTTGACTTTAACAGCCAAAAGAATGGCTGCCAAAAATTGTTTGGTAAAGAACTTGGAAGCTGTAGAAACCCTAGGATCTACTTCCACTATCTGCTCTGATAAGACTGGAACACTGACCCAGAATCGTATGACAGTTGCTCACATGTGGTTTGATAACCAGATCATTGAAGCTGACACTACAGAGGATCAGTCGGGTAATTTTTCAGATGTATTTTGTTTTCTGCATTTCATGATATTTCATTGTGATCATTGAACCGGGTAAAGAAAGTTACTATTTTGCTTTCTGTTATCAAAAGCAATGATGCTCATTTTATAGTTAAATAAGATTAAAAATGTAATATATGTAATACATTTTGAATCAACTGTTATATAAATAGGAGCATGCTTTTCCAAAAGTAAATTCATGTACAAGCGTTTCAGCAGAAATTAAGCATAACTTTAGAAAGTTTTGCAACTACTTTTTTAAAAAGAATTAAGTGGAGATGCAAAATGTACTTGTTACAACTTATCAGTAAATAAGTAGATATTCATAGAACATATATTTACTGTTTTCATGATTTCATGTGTATAAAACTCTGATGTTTTAATACAGGAGTAGCTTATTAAAGGCCACAAATTACAGACATATCATGAAAGGAGGAATTCTATTAGTTGATCATATTTTTATAAGGTTGGATAGTTGGATGATAAGAGGGGTGCTCAAAGTCAGTAGGAAATCACTATATTGCCTATTATTAACACTCACAGTGAATAGGGTGCCAGTGCACTTCTGTTCTCTCCTTTAAAAACAAAAACTACATGGCCCAAATTCTCAAATCCAAACAGAACAGACTTTTCATGCTGTGAGGAGTAAAAATGGAGAATGGCATGTCAAATAGCTGCTGCTGTTGCAGAACAGATGGAATTGTGCACAGTGTTATCAGAAGTTATCTTCATTTTATGTGGTTACACTGAGAGCAGTTTAACAGAAGCCAGTTCTCACTCCAGGCAATATCTTGCATTGAAAGCACTAAACATTGAAGATGCTTTCATGCTCTTTTGCCATTTGGAGGACTAATTATTATTCTAGAGTCCAAATGTGCTTATTTTTTAAATGGTGAATGCACTTGAATTTCACAACTATTTTCCCAGGAACTTTCACTGAACTGTCTGCAGGCCATTGTATACAAGATTTTATGATATTTTTGTTATGATTTGGGGTGTCATTTGTGTAGCTGATCGGTATATGAAGGAACAACCACTGCTCCTTCATACATCGCAAGTCTCAAACGAAGCACCCTGCCTGTCTACATCAGTGATTAGCATACCAGATAAGACAGTGTTTATATACAAGGTGGTACTTTTGGTTATTTACCTTGTGTAACAGAATGATTTCTTAAATCGGGGCATTACTATTCACAGGATGTCAACCTTAAACAACAAGATGTGATCTGTTCTCAAACAAATTGTGGTTTAAAAAAAAAAAAAAAAAAAAAAAAAAACAACCCATACAGGTTACTTCTATGGGCATCATTCTTCGAGTTATTTGATTATGAATGGGATGAATTCCTACAGGTGTTAGATTTAAAATTTGATAAATACTGTATATGGAAATGTTTTTTGCTTTTAAACGTGGCAAGGGGCATATCCAAAAATGATGTTAGTAGTTTTGTACTCAGTTTAATATGTATTTATTCTGTAAAACTTCTTTTTCTTCTGGGTAAACTGTGTATTATTATGTCATTCATTTATGAAGTTTATGTATTCTTTTATACATAATGACCTATTAAGTTGTGGATTAAGTAGCTAGTTGTGAACAAATGTACATAATTAAGTTGTCACATGGAAACTTGATTTTCAATAAATGTACTATCATAAGTCTCGTGTCTCTTGAAATATTTGGTTTTTATCAAGGTGTATTGTTCAGGGGGTGGTAGTGTGATCTCTGTCTTAATCTTTCTGATTGTATACTGCTTTAGAGGTTATTATTGGAGGTGGGCAACTCAGTGGGAGAATAGTTTAGGTCATATCCTCCACAGTAAACTATTTGAACTAACTGTTTCAAATTTATTGAAAACTGTACAATGTAATGCAGCAATAGATTTGGAAGATGTTCAAAATACAGCATAAATTGCAGATGATTTGCATTATTTTAGAAACTTTTATCACTTAATATTACATTACATACTTCTGTGTCTAAATATGTAATAAGTAAAATTGTTATATTGTATAATGATAATATTAGTTACTTTAGGCTTAATAATATGCTGTTATATATTACATAAGATGCTTCAATGGTTCCTTTAGTTTTATTTCTATCATAGGGAATAGTTAAATAGAATGCTTTATTCTTTTGGAGTTTTGTTCATCATTTCCAGGTTTAAGATTTAACTTTTCAAGTCAATAGGTGCAGTAACTATTGATAGAAAATTTAGAAGTAACCAAATCATTAAGATCAGTAGACAGAAGTTGTATACCATGCACTATGTATGATAATACTGCACAAGCTCTGTTGCTGTGAGTAGTGCCAGTTTTGGAACTATCTGTATAATGAAGTTCATGTTTCTCAAATAATGAATGATACTTGCTAATATATCTGTAAAAGATGCTATCAACACAAATGGCTTTTGTTCATTTGGTGATGTATAAGAATTAATGTAGAAGTATTTTACAGGATATTGTGTATGCTTACTTACCCATATAGTTGTACAACTTGAATATCATGTAAATTAAATTGTGCTTACCAGAACCATACTACAATACTGTGATTGACACAACTGAACTGAGTTTTTTTCTGATCAGTTGAACCTCAAAATTTTGTTTGCTCTTTAGACAGTGTATTATTTAATACATAATAGCAAATTTTTACATGTTATGACAGTTGTTTTTATCTCCTAATATTGTGTGACATGGCATTGATATTTATGTAAGGTATGTTTACTTATACTAATTGTGGTACAGCTGTACAATGTGTGAAGTTGGTTTGCGAATGTTCGGTATCCACCATGTTCATTTTGCCACTGTTTTATCAGCAAGAGTATCTAACGTAAAATATTTACCTTTTTTGCTAATTTGAACAATGTAAAGGAAATGGTGACATTTTAATATGTACTATGATTGCAGATGCTATTACAATAGTTTAAATGTGCAAATAAACCTTTTTCTGTTTTCTTATATATGGCATAGGTGTGTGTTTTAGCTATTACAAAAAATAATTTAAATCTGTTTCCTGCTTTTGTGGTCTTATTAGGACGGGTGAAGTAACTAATCTCAAATAATTAGCCAGTTGATGGTAATGTCTTTTAAAACTTGACTTCAGGTCTTGGATATATGAAAAACATCCAGAAATGGAAGGGATTATTTAACTATCTCACTTTAGCTGTGTCAGAATGTGCATGTCATGACCTGTTCCAGAATTACATCAAAAAATTAAACCATTTTATTATCAATATTGAATTAATCATGGAAAAAGAAAAAGATGTACCATTTCTGGATATTCTGTTCATCAAAAATGGTGGGAAGTTTGAAATTGGAATATACCATAAACCTACATTCTTAGATTTATATTTCAAGTAGAGTGTTTTATAACAATGAAGTTTAAAGAATATCCGATTAGAATTTTGATATGCAACATTCAAACTTGCTATCAATGTAGAACCATTCAGAAAGCTAATGAACAGTATTAACTGATATTTATGCAACAGTGACTTTCCAACAAAAATGATGCCCAGTGCAGTTGATGAGTACATCAAGAAGGCTTTCCCCTCTAAAGAGGTATACAATGTTCCAGAAAACTCTTCATATAATACTACCATTTAAAATTTTATTATGTAATGTTTATCCACAAATAAAACTGACTCATCTCTAAACTCATCACCATAAGGAACTCTTTTGTGTTTAAAGACAGAATTGGTAAATCAAATTGCTGAGTGTTCTAGAGTTTGTACATATATACAATCTACTTAAAAAAGACCAGCAAATAGAATCAAGGTATATGAAAGTGTCAAGCATGTGTTATATTGTAGTGATTTCAAGTAATTATTGAGCAGTTTAAAAGTATTGGCACTGACGAAAATGGCTATTCTTTACAAATCGGAAAAACTTTAGACATTAAAAACTTTTGAATTCAGAACTGAATGGTCAGTCAAGTACTGTTGAGCTACTTTCAGAAGTATAAAGAAAATAAAACATTTACAAATACTAATTATTTGGTAACGTAAAAGTTGTTTTAGAGGCTCGTATTTAATATTCTGAAACTCCTACAATACACAGAAGGCTTTCCCCTCTAAAGAGGTATACAATGTTCCAGAAAACTCTTCATATAATACTACCATTTAAAATTTTATTATGTAATGTTTATCCACAAATAAAACTGACTCATCTCTAAACTCATCACCATAAGGAACTCTTTTGTGTTTAAAGACAGAATTGGTAAATCAAATTGCTGAGTGTTCTAGAGTTTGTACATATATACAATCTACTTAAAAAAGACCAGCAAATAGAATCAAGGTATATGAAAGTGTCAAGCATGTGTTATATTGTAGTGATTTCAAGTAATTATTGAGCAGTTTAAAAGTATTGGCACTGACGAAAATGGCTATTCTTTACAAATCGGAAAAACTTTAGACATTAAAAACTTTTGAATTCAGAACTGAATGGTCAGTCAAGTACTGTTGAGCTACTTTCAGAAGTATAAAGAAAATAAAACATTTACAAATACTAATTATTTGGTAATGTAAAAGTTGTTTTAGAGGCTCGTATTTAATATTCTGAAACTCCTACAATACACAGATGTTTATCAATACAAAACAAGATTTTTCATGATTTGATTGGTGAGAGGAACCATCACAGAGTTGTGCAAGTAAGACTTAATCCCACATTGAGAAAATACATTAATTGTACAGGTGAGATTAAAATAAAGTTCAATAATTAAAGCTGAAAGTAAGTCTGATAACAATGAACAAAATTAAATTTAATCTCATGAAATCAGAATATGAATGTGTAATATGTAAACAGAAAAATATGGCAATGGTCAGTCTGGACTATTAAAATTGAAATGAAAATAACTATTTAATTGACATCTGTTTTGCATTTAATTTCTACTCACTGCTGTAGTTTCACTTTTGTTAGCTTTATATGCAATACATTTTTTCATTATTAGTATTATTATTAAGTATACATCTGTTTTTGAGTACCTTCTTTCTGAACTCTTTTCACTAGTCACATCTACATTGCTAGAAGAAAATTAATATTACCAAACTCATCTCTGTATGTGTGTGTGTGTGTGTGTGTGTGCACCTTAATTAAATTGGACAGTGCAGTGATGACTGCAATTCCATCTAAATAGATTAAATTACTTTTTCTATCTTCAGATGTTGCAGGTATGGTTAAACATGTAGGTGAAAGTCCAAATATTTTTGAAGTCCTCATGTAAAAACTTTGTTTAACAACTCTTCCATGATGTTACATCTTGAGTGGAATCTTTCACATGCCACTTAAAACTATTCCATTCTGTTTATGCAATTTTGGAATGAGCTTATGCTTTTGAAGTATAGATTTAGTGTTTAATCAAGTGCTAACTTCTAGTTTACACAGCTTGCATATATTTTTTTTTTGGAAATGGCCTACCATTTAAGATTATGGATTTTTGTGGCCAGAAAGGCTGTATTATCTTTCAACTATATATCCATTGCAAAAAGTAAATTTTTGAGCATCTGTTCTTTTGCATTCTCAAAGTTGGAATTTTCTCCTATAGTTGTTATATCTTTCATTGCTTGATCCATTAATTTGTCATCATATGTCAGTACATTAATCCTACAAGAACAAAATTAGTTGATTTGGCAAACATTAAATAAACATTAGAGTTCTGTTAGGCACAAAACTTGGGTTTTCAATAAACTTATTTCTATTAGAAATTTACCTGTGAATTTCTGAAGCCTTACTGAGTTGGTTTAAGTGAGAGATGATTTTCAAGCAAGCCCTGATGGACAGGCCTGTAAAAGCATACAATAATTTAATGTTTTTTTACAATTGGTGAATTTTGTTTCCAATTGTGTAGTCTGTTATTATTGAAGATTTTTTTCAATGATGATCATGAGTTGCAGTAAAGGAAAATAAATGGAGATAAATACTGAAGTATTTCCAAATGTGTACTTCACAGTGACACTGTTAATGATTAGTTGAAAGACATTGTTCACCAGTTGTATGGTTATAATTGTGGTATGAAAGAAAAAAAAAAGTGCATAGTAACCAAATATGTGTGTATGTGCTGTTTAATATAGTTTATAATTGAGATATGTGATATTTAAGATAATGTTGTGATGACGGGAGAATATCTAAGAAAAAGTGTTTTGCATATTGGCCTTAAGATGGTCATTAGGTGCTTCACTGAATGGCTAAATACTTGAAAAAGGAATCTTAGATGTCAAATGCCTGACAACCTGCCCACCTCCAAAAAAGAAGTCTTTTGCATTATAGCAAGAACCATATAAGGATTTTTGTGACAAACTAGCCTCTAAAAATAAATTTGAAGAGGCTGGAATTAAACTACTACAACTATTGCATATAAAGTAAAGGCTCTATAGTTTTAAAACAATTGAAACTTGTAGAGAATGGTTGTTATCAAAGCTAAAATGCTTGTGTGCAAGGCACTTGTGCCAGCTGTTAAAAAAATCTATGGTTGCAACATAGTATCAGGGAGTCTTTATTCATTTATTATTATTATTATTATTAATGGAACAAGCTAATTGAAAGAAGTAAAAATATAGATGGATAAATAGGAAGAAAAACATTTAGTTCTTAAAAAGTGGTTACCAGATGGATAAAAATAAACATTGGTCTTTGATCAATGATGTGCATAAACATACAGGACAGTGTCAGAATTTGCTATTTGGAACTAGTTGTACTTATTTTTCTTCTAATTATTGTTTATATGAAATAAAAAATAATTACTTTAATCTCATGCAAATTATTTTCACACTGTTAAGAAATCATTTTGGCAGACTTGTAACATAATTTAAATCTTACTCGCGTGTTATATTTATGTAATCTGTGCACTACAAAATTAATTTACACTTGGAGATTAAAGCCTGTTTTCTGTTATTTGGCAAGATTGTTTTGAGTGATGTTAAATCTTGACATTATTATATACAAATACTATTGTGCAAAGTAAAATTGTAACCTAAGGAAAAAAGTTTTAGTATACTTGGTGATAATGCTGTTTCAGTGTAATATTTTTTGATTTTATGTGTATGTTTGTGTTATTGTAATGAGTTTAAAATATATTCCACAGGGCTACAATTCTTTGCATGTGAATAATTTAAGGTTCATATTAGCAACGAAATTTTTATAACTTGTGAGATGCTATAATGTATTGTGAGCCATAAATTGTCAGTAAAACATTTTTTGTAATTGTTACTTATGCAGAAATATGAAAAGATAATTATTGAACAGTGAAAATTTTGTTTTGTTAACCTTGCATAAGTGAAAATAAGTCTGACATTGTTTCATGATAACAGCAGTCCATGAAATAGCTTTCTGGACAAAAGTTGGAGAAATTGAATCATGATGGCATGAGACTTTTACATTAAGGTATGAATTACAAGAATAATTGAGGTTAATGAAATTCTTTATAAAAAGAAAGACCTTCCTGTATTATACACATTTAAATTCCTTTTTTACATATAAGGGTTGTAATAGGTGATTATATGTATTTGTGTTTTATATCTGTTTATTATAATAAATGTTTTATTTCAGGTGTGCAGTATGACAAATCATCTTCTGGTTGGAAGGCCTTGTCAAGAGTAGCTGCTTTATGTAGCCGTGCAGAGTTCAAAGGAGGCCAAGAAAATGTACCAATTTTGAAAAGGTGAGCAAAATGTATTTTTTGAAATATGTAGATGTATCAGAATAGTTAACCTCGAAAAGGATATAAATATTTAAATATGACTATAGCATAGTTTCCAAGTCTGAAAACCTAGAGATTTAAAACATATACAAAACAAACAGTGAATGTGCTTTAAAAAACAAACAAGGATATAAACAGTTACAGTGGTCCCTTCTCCAACATGGAGGGAATAAATTCCTCAGGCAAGCCATGTTGGGCAAATTTGTATTGATGAACTCAATATCTTGCAAAGATACAGAACACTGCTAAGTTAAGTCTCCAATAAATGCTTAGGTAGATATTTTGTACATATAAATGAAAAACTTTACTTGTACAATATTGTATATGAACTAAAAATGTAAATCATAAACATAACATTCAAATGTGATATCATGCACCTGTAAATGAAAACATGTTAAATGAAATAATGCATCACTGCGTTTTATTGTAATATTTGCCTGTCAATGGTGAAGACAAATACCTATTGTTAATGAGAGCATGATTTACCATAATGATGTTGATAATAGATTTGGAGGCTGATAGGTTACTTTAAGGCTGATTTACCATCAGAGAATTTGACCTCATACTCAAATGAAGCACACATTAATGGGATGGGGTCAAAAGGCATTATGCTGGCTGACTTGGGCTTTAAGGAGTTGGTAACTTTTGGCTGTTTAATTTTCCTCTGCAAGTCTTACAAGATTTTCTATAGGGTACTAAGATATCATTAAACGAAACTTTTAAATTTATTGCTCCTCTCCATTTTTAGATCTACACGCATTTCTGTGAGAGTTCCTCTGCCTTACATACAAAATTGAACAGAGCTTTTGCCATAGGATGGATTTAGTAAGCTCTGTCTTTTCAGCATCTTCACCACTGTCATTGGAGGCTATCAGCCCTTCAGTTTCTTTGTTTGTTTGGTTCTCGGTGTAATTCCAGCAGCTTAACCATCTTCTCGTCCCTCATATTCTCAAACCCAGTTGAATACCACCATGAACTCTCACATTTTTTGATTGATAATATGTGCTATTAATAGTTCCCATAATATTCAAAATGACCAATTTTACTATCCTGGTGCCTTGGTAATGTGGATTGTGGTTCTTTACAGATATCAGGGTTAATTAGGTTTCACTGTTTTTCCAATTGTTAATTCTCTTTATCATTAACTTTACTCCTGCACTTGTAAACAAAAGATAAATTCAGTATACTTGGTAATATGAGCTTTCTGTTTTGTCTGGTGCTTAACTTGTAAATTACAAATCTTTCTCTTTTTTATTTTTTTTTATTATTATTATTATTATTATTATTGGTTCCAAAAGTGATATTCATTGGAAGTAACCAAAGACAATTGAATCTTGCAATAGATTCTTTGAGTACCTGCATGATGATAAAGCTAAGTGTCCTGTGGATAGACTAATAAAACAACAATTTATTCACTGTGTTTTTCATAGGTTGTGAAGGTACATTACACACATAAAAGGAACAGTGTGTACTTTTTGTATTACAAGTATATTTTCCTTTTTTACTGGTTGTTAGCTTTTTTTTTTTTTTTTGTCACATTTTAAGAAAACATTTAGTAGGCTACTTCTGTTTACCAACCACTATTTGATTTTAACTCATGAAGTAGATGCATTTCACCTTCTAATAATGACCTTTACTATTCATTGTCTGAGTACAGTGTATGTTTATCACATTTTTTTATAACAAAAAAATATTTTTAAAGTTATCGGGAAAGGTATGTAAATTCAACTTATTGACTTTCCATTGTTTTTATTTAATTTTACATATAACATCAGTTTTGTGACTTTCATAATTAATAGAAAGTTGATAATAGAAAAATAAGTTGGCATTTTTAAAACTTAATCAGAATTTCTTTCTCTTAGTTTTGTGTAATTTTCTGTTGTCAAGATATACATACTTAGAAATAACTTACAATTGTGTATCTGGTATGGCTAATGTAGTTTAGTATCAACTTTGAAGTTCTGAAGGGAATCATGAAAAGTAATTACCAGTACTATCACACATCCATGAAATCACATTGTATCAAAATCGACATTAAACACTGGAAAAGTTTTTGCCCCAGAAACTAAAGGCTGATTGAAGAGGCCCTCTAATATCGAGCACTACTGTAAGTTTATCTAACAATTTGTTGTTGCATTTCACCAAACTTTACATAAGCAAACTACAATATTGAAAATTGGAAAAGGCTTACAAATTGAGTAAAAATGGTATGGTATTGCTTCTTCTTAAGAAGAGCATCAGTGTGATAAAACTTGGCTCTTTAATTGGTGTTCACCCTCAGCTTGACATGTGTACTTATGTCAGTTATGACGTGTCAACATAGAACCATGGTGTCTGAAGAGATCTCAATCTTGGAGATCTTGATTCGTTCTAGAATTGTAATCAAGCATAAAATATTAAATGCACTTTCAAATGTCAAACGTAGGGAAGGCAAAGAAAAACAATTCTGTTTTGTTTTACCCAAATCCACAATATAAAAGACATTTCTTACCTTTTATAGCTTATAAAATAATATGCATCAACTGTTGAATGTTAGAATCAAAATTTCTTCTAATTCTTGTATAGGGAGTGCTCAGGTGATGCATCAGAGTCTGCTATCTTGAAGTGCATGGAACTTGCTGTTGGGAACATTCAAGAGTTTCGAAAACGTAATCCTAAAGTGTGTGAAATTCCATTTAATTCTACAAACAAATATCATGTAAGTACATTCATCTGTGTGCTTGCATTTTTTGGAAATATCAAAAACTTGTACTATCAAAGTTTTGTAACTAATTCCTTGGTTATTTTTCATATATGGGGAAAATGCACTCTGTAGTGGTTCAACTAACACCTTTAAAATTTATACCACTTGTATATCACATATTAGTGTGTCTAAAGTGTTTATAGCACCTTGCTCAAAACTATTTAATTTCAATATTACAGTTAATATACCAGTATAGGTTTTTTCATGCCTTATTCCTCTACTTACGTGTAAGTTAAAATGCTTATGTTGCAAACCTTTTCGGAGAGAGATATTCAAAATAAAATTAAATAATTTTGTAATCAGTGTATATGAACAAATATGGCATCAAATTGTAGTTAATAAATCAAGTTTTTATATCATGCAAGTTTCAACTTCTTAAGTTAAAAGGAAATATTTAAATCTTTAATCTTCCCTTGTATGAGAATCATGACATTTGTTCTCAAGGTCTAGTCCATTGTCTAATTTATTTACCACCTCTTTTTGAAGTAGGGGGTTTAAGGTAAATTATTTGTAATAAGGATAATATTAAGGCAAAATGTAGTTTTTGTAGTCTTTAATTTTCTTTGTTAATGGAAACATAAACAAGAAAGTTTGATTCACCTGCTACACCCACCTCTCACGCCCTCTTTCACAAATTGCTACTAATTCTCCGACACTTCACATTATATAAATTTTAACCAATAGAAAGACAACATTTTTATTTCTCAGATGAAGTATTATATTATTTTCAGTAGTGAGGATTTTATTTCATCTTGTGTAAGACTGTGTTTTTAAAAAAGTCTGTTAAATTGTAATAGTTGTAGGGCATTGTTTGCTTTGCAAATGTTATGTATAATTAACTAAAAAGTGGGTAGGAGGTAGGCTTACATTTCCTTGACAACCGACTGCAAAAAAACTAGAGGTCAGAGATAGGTACTTTGTTTTTTGTTCTTTATATATTGTTCTAAATACAACTAAAATGTAAATATTAGAAAGTTGTTAGGTTAAGTTGCATTTTTTTGGATGGGTTTTAAAAATAAATTTGAAATCCATTATCTAAGTCTTCCTAATTCTCTGAGTTCTAGTACCTGAAAAGGTCGAATTTTTAAACTTTTTTTTATGAAAAGAACTTAAATAATACTAAACTCTGATTTATTTATTATGTGTGTTTTGGTACAACATTAATTCATACACATAGATAATATGGTAGTACAATTAATTAAATGTTTAATGCAACTCTGTGAAAGGTTTGTGTAATTTGATTTGCCTAGGGTGAAAGGGTCAATCATGAGGCTTTATTTTCATACACTTTGTTGTTTTTAATGAAACTTGTGAGAAGTATATTGTGGACAGCTGTGTAGAAACTGTATGCTGTATAGTTTGTTATGGTACAAAGTTCAAAGCAAAGTTGTTGCCTTGTGTATGGAACATTTTGCAGTGTGTACTTGGTACCTGGGAGATCAAATATCATGCATTTCAGCAAATTCTTTTGCATGTGGGACCCAAATAGTTTAGGTTAACTAGAACCCTATAGGGTAGAAAATACATTTTTCTAGAATAATTCTAGAGAATAATAAAATACATTTTGCTGAAAAAAGTTTGCTATTTGTTAAGACATTTTTAGGTTTAATCAAACTAAATTTGAAAGCTACAAGATGAAGAAAAGTAGTTTTTAAATTTTAACATGCAAATCTCTGCACTTGTCAGTCAACGCTCTGACTACATATCTTTACAGGCAAATCGTAAGTAAAATTGCTTAATCAGAAAATTGGAAATATTTGTGTGCAAAAATAGTTGTAATGTTTACTGAAAATGTGCCAAATATTGTGAAGTAATAGAAAATATATTACTTTGTGTTTCCAGAGTTGATAATTTCAGCTGACTCTGTTTGGAAAGAGTTAAATGAGTTATTACCTCCACCACCAAAGGTGAAGGAGGGTTATGTTTTCACCCTTGTGTGTTTATTTGCAAGATTTTTCAAAAACAAATGAATGGATTTAGACAGATGTTGGTATATATTTGGAGTATCTCCTAACTTAGGAGTGATTAGTTTTTGGAGGGTCAAAATCACAGCAAGATTACAAAATTAAATTCCTTATCTATGAAAATGGGGTCTGATATTTCATGCTATGTTTGATTTATGATTCAAAAATGATTGGATTTTGTTTAGATGGGTGGTCCACCATGTTTAATTTCATATTGCTAAAATTCTTGAACAGTTTATCTTTCTTTTTAATATTGGTACCTTTATGTATTTTTATTGCACTTTTAATGTTTATTATGTTAAGGAAAAAAATGCAATTTCTCATCCTTTGTTACAAATGAATTAGTTTACTCGTTCAGTGATGAAGAAAAGTTCTAATGAGAAATATTATAAATATTGTAATATTTGTTTGAAGTAAAAGTATTATTTTCAGTACCTTTTGATATTTGAATTTTTGCTGTTTTAAAGCAGTTAATACTGATGTGATCAGTGGTTTTATTTTTCCAAATGAGGATATTATTATTATTATATTTAATAGTTAGTGTGTGTGCTTATATAATGTATGTATATGTGTGTTGTTTGAATGTGTAATAAATGTATATAAATTTTGTTATTCAAATAAACTGCCATAGCCGAAGAATTACCGTTATTTTATTTGTAAACTTGACATGATATTTTATCATGTAACTTTCAGGCAAATGAGCTTGCACCAGCATAAAATTTTTGTTAAATTTTTATCAGATTCCAATAACTTCAGTGCTACATGTTCATTGATTTCACATCAATACCATCTTAATATTACTGTTTCTGTAGTAATGCTTTGAGATCAGTTCTGACATTTAATGGAAACTTGTTAGAAGATCTATATAACAGCTGACATGTTTGTGGCTAGGTTATACATTTTTTTTAGTATGCATATTTCACTTTTAAGTGCATGATAATTTTGCCACTGGAATTTCTTTTCTCTCTCTCTCTCTCTCTCCCATCTTTCATATATTGAAGCTGTAATGATGTATGATCTTAGTTCTTAACACACTAGAAAACATAATACCATATATAACTTCAAATTTAACACTTGCACCACTTTTAAAATGGATATTCAGGAAAAAAAAAAACTTTTGGATGATAATTAGAAATGCTTTACCATGGGATAAAAATACAATAAAGTAGTATCTGAACAATAGGAAAGTGGGACAAAGACTGAGCGTGATGATGTCAAACTACACTGCTAGAGGCGCTGCCATAGCAAATTTGACATGTTGTACGTATTTTTTTGTTTGTTTTCATCTTTCTAAGGTAAGTTCTTTTTCAAATATAGTCCAATCTTTTTGTTAATGCAGGATTTTTTCAAAAGTCTTTTGAGAAAAATTATGTTTTCGAGACTATATATATAACAAGCAAAAAAATGATTCTTAGGGATGGAACTTGTACTGAGAGTCAGTGTAATGATTTTGTATTTGTGTATGGGGGGGAGAGTATTACTTTTTTATGATTATACTGCTAATATTCTTGTACTGTTATATTTCCTAGTAAATCATATTTTCAACTTTTAATTATTTTTCTGTAGGTAACTATTCATGAAACTGAAGATCCAGAAGATCCAAGCTATATTTTGTGCATGAAAGGAGCTCCAGAAAGAGTTTTGGATTTATGTTCCACAATTTACATTAATGGAAAGGATAAAATCCTGGATGAAGAAATGAAGGAAGCATTTAACAATGCATACCTAGAACTAGGTGGACTTGGAGAGCGAGTC
Organism: Tachypleus tridentatus; assembly: GCF_004210375.1. NCBI lineage: Eukaryota > Metazoa > Arthropoda > Merostomata > Xiphosura > Limulidae > Tachypleus > Tachypleus tridentatus. The sequence continues at coordinate 43,876,360 of NC_134833.1, read as the reverse complement.
ATTGGTAGTGTTTCTTTATTTTATAAAACATGCTATAATAATATTCAGAGAAGTGATAAAAAATAGTTTTTCCATTCTGTTTAAAATAGCTGTTTTCTGGCAATGTACTTACACCAGTTTATAATAAGAGTCATCCAAAATAAGATGTATAAAAAAAAAAATGGATTAAAGAAAAGCAAAAAAACAAAATTGAATTAAAATAAAAAATGCAAAATAAACAGTTGCACTTGCATAACAGTATATAAATCCTTGTATTATCAGAGCTATTATATGTGTGTTTATTTGTGTTTAATAGGGCTTATATTATAAATTAGTGAAATTTAATGTTCAAAGTGATGTGTCTAAGTATAATATTTTCCCCAGGATTTTGTGATTATAAACTCCCAGCAGACAAGTTTCCACCAGGATATCCATTTGATCCTGATGAACAGAATTTTCCCATGGGTAACATGCGTTTCTTGGGGCTTATTTCCATGATTGATCCACCACGTGCTGCTGTTCCTGATGCTGTTGCTAAGTGTCGTAGTGCTGGTATTAAGGTATGCTCCACAATGATTCTCTATTGAAATGCACTGTTGAGTTGTTACATTATATGCTCTTGTTTTTGTATTCATGTTGCATATTATTTTGCAAAGCAATTTTTAAATATTTTTTTTAGATTAATAATTTCAAAAAGTTGCACATGTCATAGTAGTGCTAGTTCTTCACTAGTAATAATTATTTTTAGAGGGGTAGTTTGACAACCAAATTGCCACTACTGTAAATATGTCATTTCCATAAGAAAGTTCTAGTCATTTTAGTATAAATTTATTAATCTGAAGAAAGAGAAACCAAAAATACTTTGTTACATTAACCACATTTTTAACAATGGTTTGTAAGAAAAATATATTAATTTAAATATTATTTAAAAAAATACTGTCAGTATGATGTTTTAGCTTATTTTTATTTGAAACTTTGTCATATTAATAAAAATGTTAATCATTAATCTTTAGCATCCAGGCTACATCATTTTTACAGATCTTGCAACCATGAAACTTTTAAATACTGTAACCGAATGTAGTATGTGTATCATGAAATTTTGCAAGCTTTTAATAAACATTAAGTGTTGTACACAAAAAATAAGTTGCTTTTTTTCTCCAAATCCATTGAGCTTTAATGGCAAATTGAATCTTATGGCTTAAATAAAACAGTCACTTGATTTACAGTGTACAGTTTGTTCAGTAAGCATCATGACACTAATGTTTCCACTTGCACTACAACTTTATTCATATAGTTAAAAAACACTTTACAGGTTATGGGGGACAGTATGATCCAATATCTTCAGGAAACAAAGTACAAAATGATATTTGTGTATGTACAGTTAACATATCATTCATTGGTATAGTTTTATAAAATTGAATTCAAGAAATTCATATTCATGGGAACTGGACCTAAGTATCTGTTTAGAATCATCATTTTATTTTTAACAATTTCTAATGATATTTGTGTATATGTGAAAATAATTAGTTGCTTAAATTAATCTGTTAAATCTTTTCACATTTTCCCAATCAGTGATATGAAGAGTCATGAGATGTTAGTTTTTAATTTATCAAGTGAATGTTTTTCCTCTTATTCTGAATTTCAAATGTTTTACACATCTGCCTAATAAAAAATACAATTAATAATAGTTGTTTAATCTTATGTGCATGATCAAGGTCAAAATGTCATGACCTTCTGCACAATGAAGTTCAAAATTCAATGTAACCCTGTTATTTTTTATTCATATCTATAAACTTGGTATCAAAGTATAGTTAATAAATCAAATTTTACATGAGATTTAATTTCTTAATTCAGAAGGAAGTGTTAAAAAATATTGCTTAAGACTTGCTCTTGTATTTAATGCAATGCCCATGATACGAGTTGTTCAATTTACATTTTATTATTTTTATTTCTACTGTATTGCAACTTATGACAAAATAAAAACAAAATTGAAAATGTTTAATACAAGAATAAAGGTTTGAACTGAAAAGAACTGTTGTTCAGCATGTATTCTTTTCATTATACCAAGGTGATATCTTTAAAGTCCCTGGGAGTGCAGATGGCCCTTGAGTAGCTTTGCGAGAAATTAAAAAAAATAATGACCCTGGAATCAAGAGAGTTGTTTGTGTAGAAAGATATGCAGATAAAATATACAGTGTTACCTAAAAACACATTCAACAGAAAGTTGTATAAGAGATTGTGGAAATGAAATGTGAAAACTTTAAAATGAAGAAAAATGTTATTACTATTATGAAATTAACTTTTCATGAGGACTTGTTCAGTAAATTCTTAAGTGAATCTTTGATAGAAATACTTTATTAAAAATCCGACTTTTTTATACAAAGTACTTTTTCATGTTTGTTAATAGATTGCCAAATTTTATGAAGATATGCAAAGATAATTCATTGTCAGAGTAATAATTAATTTTCTTAATTGGATTGTATTTCAGTCAGATGTATTCTATGGATTAAAATCTTTGTAAACTGAATATGTTTTAACAATGAGTTTGTCGAGCTGATTTGAGTGTGAATGGTGAGAGTAAACTTTGCTTGCATTACACAAACTTGTTATTTCTGTAAGCTTAATAAGAAAAAAAAATCCTTCATGAACTTCTGCTAGGGGTATGAAAATTCAGTTTCTTAACAATAATACAAATAGCTGTAAATAGTAATTATAAAAGTTTAGTATCAGTATCTTTTACTTCAAACAATTAAAACTTGATTATTCAAGGATAACCTAGTAAAACATTGGTATAGTAACTAAAAGTTTAAGATAATTGATTTTCTTGAAATATTATGCATGATTTAATGTGTAATATTACACAACTGTATAAAAACATCAGTAAAAACTTGGAAAATTTAAGAATTATTTATCATGTAGAATTTGTTTTTCTTGTTTTTGTAATGGGGAAATAAATGCACAAGTAAACATAGTGTTAAGTTTCTGTGTGCACCCAAGTATTGCAGTTGTGATGATGGTTAGGCCTGATATTATGGCATAGTATAATTTAGTAGAATAAAAGTTGCTTAGCCATAGATCAGTAAAATTACCTATGAATCAGAAGAATAAAATGCTAATTTTTATACACTAATATTATTGCTGAGAAAAATTGAATTATAATCTACAGTTGTCTAACAATAGAGGTAAATATATAAAATGGTAATTCAGTGAGATTTTGAATGTGAGTCAATAACTGTGATGACATGGCCTTTGACCCATGTTCTGCATGGAAACAACATCTTTATAGAGGTTGTTTTATTTAGAAATCAGTTATTCAAGTTTTATCATCATGCTTACCCTCGTGGAATTGAGATTTGTCTTTAAGCCTGGATTTATATTAAACTATTTTTTGCAGATGTAATGATCAGTTACTCATATTTGAACTTTAGATGTGGTATATGGATATAAATGTTTAACTTGTATTGGGTTTAAACTGTACTTCATTTTTCAACTATTGGTAACCATATACTGTGTGTTTGTGTAAAATGGAGCTAACAATGTATTTAATATTTGCTTAAGCAGATAACGAACAAGAACTGTATTGCAAAAAAGGGATTAACTGACTCAAATGATGAAAATAAATATTAATTTAAATTACCTATACCCAACAAAGAATATTTTAGACTGAGTAGCAAGTCATCAGTGTTGATATAAATAAGACAGTAATACTATAAACACACCTGTGGTTACACAGACTTGTATTATATTATAATAAAACTGTCACTTACCATGGAATTGTTTTTAATCTTTTGAAAGAAATACTGTTGAAATAATTGTGTGCAAAAATGGTAGTTAAAATTAATGATATTATTAATATCTTGTAAACTATTTTCAAGATGTTAGAGAAACACGTAAGTTCAAGAAATGAAATACAAACCCTATAACCCTATATATGTAAGTACTGGAACATTTCACTTGGCCACTTTTCATGTTTGTAACAGATGCTATATTGTGCTGTTTCTCTTTTTTCCTGTTGTATCTTTTGTAGGTTACCATGAAAATATTACACTTGGGAAATACTTATATTCTGTGAATTAATTTCTACATTATAATAAGATGAAAAAACTTGTTTGTCATGAGCTGAGTTTATACATAAACAATTAAATGATATTCACTGTCCTAAGTTACATTTTAACTTCACATAAATTATTACTCAAAATGCATTTGCCTTTGTCATATCATAGGTAATTATGGTAACTGGTGACCACCCAATCACAGCTAAAGCCATTGCAAAAGCTGTTGGGATTATCTCGGAAGGCAATGAGACTGTTGAAGACATAGCCCAACGATTAAACATTCCTGTAGAAGAAGTGAATCCTAGGTAAACATAAGCTTTACATGTTTAATTTTTTTATTACCCACTTTGGGTCTCAAGATCATGTAAGTTAGTGTTCTACTCCTAATAAAAATTATTTCACTTGGAAGTTGAATTTTTTGCAATAAAATCATTTATTTTTATCACTTATAAATTAAAATACAAAAGTTCTTGTTCTTGCAAAATGAAAATATTTTTTTTTGTAAAGAACATAATTAAAAGCTAAATTATCAATCATTTTTCGACATTGAAGAAAAAGAGATCTGAAGTAAACTTTAAAGTAGTCTTTCAAGTAATGGACAAACCAAGAGAAAAATATTGTGTGTGTGTGTGTGTGTGTGATAAGTATTATTTGGTAGTTAAAGCAAATTCTGAGACTCAAGTTTGAAGACATTAGTTTTTCTTGGGATTTTTTTAGTCCTCTTTTTAAATCACTATACAGTAACTTAAATTGATTTAAATGTGTCAATGTTATGACATTGCATTTAATTCATTATTCAGTATTATACAGTGTACCAACTCTTTGATGTATAAACATTTAGCTTTTGGTAACTTGCAGATAATTTATTTACAAAAATTCAAACTTGAAATAAATGTTTACAATTCTTAAATTAGTACAGAATGCTTATATTCCAACAAAAGATTTGGAATAATAACATTCACAAGCCAACCTGTAAATGTATTAAATCTTATTTGAAGACTGTGCCAAAGAGTAAGTTAGTTTACATCTTAAACTATGTTTCACAGTAATTATTTGACACAGTAGTATCTATCTGATAACATTTTTTGATTCTCCAGAATATTGATATTAAAAAGTTGTATATTTACAGTGTGTTCTGTGGTGCTAGTTGTCGCTGTGTATCTGTTTGTTGTGCAAAAAGATTTAAATTCAGTTTTAATCAAGTGCTTGAAATTAGAAATTCTTAAAGTAGGTGTACTCAAAAGTTTTTAGATTGAGTAACAAATCATTAGTATTGATATAAAACATGATAATACTACTATATACATGGAATTATTACTCACTTTCATTCTAATAAAAAATGGTGTCTAGCTTAGCTGTACTTGCAATTGCCCAATGCTATTTCCAGTTTATTACATTATATGTAATGGATTTTTACTACATTTTTATTTATAAATTTCAAATTTACATATTGTAAGGCAAATAATATACTAGGCATTTCATTTCCATGGTAAATTTTCTAAGGCTCTGTCATTGGAAGATAATTTTAAAAAGAAATTCATCCTCAAGCCCCTCTGTAACTAAATACATTGTTAGAACAAAAGTACCAATTTTTTAAATTTATTGTGAAAGTGTATGTAAGAAGAAATAAGAAAATCTTGGATAAATTACAAGGCATTGAAGATTTTTATGTGAATATTTAACTTTATAAACTTACAGAAAGTAACAAGCTCATGTTTTGCAAGTTTTTATATACAAACTTTACAAAAACAGGCAGTATTTTAGTTATAAAAATGTAACTGAGGTACTAAAACACATAAAGTAGTTTCTTTGGTAGAGTTTTAATGTTGTAATGCATTTTGGTGTTTTTAATTAATTTTCTAGTGTATCTTATGGTTTCAAGATTTTTGAAGTAAAATTTTGAAACATTAAGTGCATTATGAAAACTAGATATAAGGCTTGCAGGTAAATGTAAAATAAACATTCTTATTTTTTGTTTATATTACAGGGATGCAAAAGCAGCCGTTGTGCATGGATTTGAGTTACGAGAAATGACCCTAGACCACTTGGATGATATTTTGAAGCATCATACTGAGATTGTGTTTGCAAGGACCTCACCACAACAAAAACTCATCATTGTTGAAGGTTGCCAACGTTTGGGAGCAATCGTTGCTGTAACAGGAGATGGTGTCAATGATTCACCAGCCCTGAAGAAAGCTGATATTGGTAATAACTGCTCTGTTTTTATATAGACTCTTTTTATTACACAGCTGTTAATACAGATCAGAATTCAAATATTTAATCTTAAATAATTTTTCTTTTTCCATTGTCTGGTGACTGAGTTGTTAGTTTAACATATCACTAAAAGTGAATAAATGAATAGTTTTGTTATATATTTTCAGAAGAAACTCGCCAGTCTTCTTGTAGAAGACCTTTTGTAAAATCTACTCTGAACCTTTTATACACGTAAATAGTATTCAGGTGATTTAATTTATATATTCTGTCTTTAAAGTCAAGAGCTCCTTATTCTTATATGTTTACAGATCTTAGTTATAGCAATAACATTCTTAGCTATATATTATATAGCTAAATTTTGGATTTTAGAAAAATATTCAACTAAATCTAGAAAAACAAACCTAAATAGGTGTTTGTTGAAATCAAAATGAAAAATAAATTAACAATTACACAAACAAAATCATCTGACTTGCATGTTAATATTTTTTATGGATGTCCAAAAATACACATTGCCTTGTGAAATGACTTAACATATCACATGTTGAATGTTATATTTGAATTGAGATTTAAGTAGACAATCTAGTACCATTGAGCTACTTCTGTAAGTGAAGTGAAAACATTTAAATGTTGGTATTTTAGTGAGCTTGAATATCAGTTTGTCTCAAATTCAGTATCTTGCATAAGCAGTCTCATCACTCTTTAAAATATTTAGCATAGTTATTTATCTATAAATATTACAAAAATGTGATTAAGGTGTAGTTTTAATGTTTGAGAGATAAGGTTGGTTTTTTATATACTGAAAACTGCCATATAAATGTGGATAATTCAAAACTTTTAGGGGCTTGGCATGGCCAGGTGGTTAAGGCACTCAACTCGTAATCCGAGGGTCACGGGTTCAAATCCCTTCACTCCGAACATGCTCGTTCTTTCAGTCATGGAGGTGTTACAATATAATGGTCAATTCCACTATTCATTGTCAAAAAGAGTAGCCCAAGAGTTGGCAGTAGTGTGGTGATGACTAGCTGCCTTCCCTCTTGTCTCAACTTCAACATTTAGAGATGGCTAATGCAGATAGTGCTTGTGTAGCTTTGCACAAAATTCAAAACAAACAATCAAAACCTCTGACTTGATTAGTTTCTAATTGAGAGCTTCCAGAATGTTTCTTTATGATTTTTTTTTCTTTTTGACAGTTATTGTGTTATAATTGTAAATTTCTTCAACTTTAAGAGATGGTTTTAAAGATATAAAAACAAATGTATTATGTTACTTCATTACACTGTTCAATTTGTATGTTAGAGAATTTGTAAGATATGTTAATAAAGTATATAAACAACTGTTTGTTATATAAACTGATAATATATGTATTAAGACAAAAAATTCTTAGGATGAAATTATTACTGGAATTGTGTCTAAAAGCTAATATCAAAAATAAATGAAAATGTGGAATAATAATAACTTGCTTTTATGTCTATATACATATACAAAGAGGGGTTTATTTAACATCATGTGGAATAAAGTTGTATGTATACATAATGCAGACATTTAACATCATATGGGATAAAGTTGAGTGTTGAGCATGCTATGAAATGGTGATACCTCGTTTGTTATGACAATGTGTAATTTACTGAATGGAATCCATTTTGTGTTTTGGATATTTATGATGCTTAATCATTAATAAGATTAATTACTCAACTTTACAGAAAGCAAAAATATCAAATTTTGAGTTAATATGTGATGAATTAAAATTTAACAAGAGTGCAGCAAAACTCGTACATCTGTTATACACAGAAAAAAATTAAATACAAAATACATTGATACTACTGTTTGAAAAGTGAAATTATGAAATTTAAACTCTAATGAAATCTACTGAAAAAGTTTTGGATTTCAAAAGAAATTGTAAGTGATAATTTAATTCATACTTGTAGACTGGCAGGAAATGTTCCAGTTAATAAAGGTGCAATTTTTTATTAAGTTGGACACAAAACAAGACTTTACACCACTTTGAGATAAAACTTGTTGAATTTAGATAAGATTGATTGGCAAAGCCACAGATTCATAGCTCTTGAGCTTTGCATTAATACTTTGACTGACTGACCACTACATGGCAGATAAATAATGCCTCTTTCAAATGGTCCAGAAAAGACCAGTATAAAAGATTATTCATATCAATTTTATATATCCTTTAGTCATTATGAGGTGAAAAATCATATTTATATTCAAACATCAGTATTTTGTATGTTATAACTCATTCTTATGATTTCATAGTATTGTATTAATACTTTTAATTATAAAAAGGTATGAAAATCATTGTTCTAGTGTTGTGCTATAGCTGTTTTTGAAAGTAAATCATCATAGTTACAAAATAGTAGTAACTTGTTTAATTAAGATTGGTGTTTTACTATAGTTACATTTGAGTAAGTATTTAAATGCTATGGTGAGTTTGAGAAGTTTAGTAGTTTCAAACTTAGTCCCATAGTGGCTTAGTGGTAAGTATTGGTTCTTATAAATAACAATAAAATAGCCCATTGTGCAGCCTTGTTTAGCAAGACACAAACAAATGAAAATAACTTCTTTTTTTTTTTTTGTTATTATTAACTCTTCTAATAATTTTGTCCCTCTGTGATCAGGTGTTGCTATGGGTATTGCTGGAAGTGATGTAAGCAAACAGGCTGCTGACATGATTCTGCTTGATGACAACTTTGCATCCATTGTCACAGGTGTTGAGGAAGGTTTGTAGAAATAATGATTATTGTGCTTATTAACTCTTAAAATAGGTTTACAAAATATGTAAGTAAGGATGACAGTCAAACTACACATACCATGATTTTTTTTACAAAGTGCCATTTAACGTGATATTGTCTATTTAATGTCAGGTTTATTAACTAAATGTTTTACCTTGCATTGCTGATTTAACAACACTTTCTGATAAAAGGAAAATCTATACCAGATACAGCATACAGAGATACAGTAAAGAAATTATGATATGCATTTTGGAGGTTCTAGAGAATATGCAGTATCCAAACTTTACAATGGTCAAAAATGTTTTTGTTCTTCATAATAACATATTACTTTGTACACTGACTTGTCACTTTTACTCCCACCTATGTCTTCAGTTCACGGACATCTCTAATGCATTACTTTTGTAACACATCTCACTTTTTGTATACAATAAACTTGTACATTTTATTAAGTTTTCTAAATTTCTTTAGATACAAGTGGTAAATTTGAAACTATTCAGAGTTTCTTAAATATGAGGTTGTTCCACTGGTTCAACATTATGTAAATTTTAGATAATTTGCATCCATCTTGATTTTCTTGGAACACTGAATTATAATATCAAAGATAATCTGCCTTTTTATAATTTTTAATTGATCTCACTTGTGAATCTGACAATCTTTTCATTAGATACTTATCATTAAATCTAATGACACTTGACTGTATTATTAAGGAATCAAGAAAGATTTTAATTAATTAATGTTAATATGTTTTAATAATATGAGTGACTTTCAAAATATAAAACATCTTACACTACTGCTATTACATAATTTCTAGATTAATGCCATTTTATTGTAGTTGGATATTTTTGAGTTTAACTGCTTTTTGAAAATGGTGAACAGATAATTTCTAATTAAATAGTAGCATATTGATGTTTTGTTTCCAGCACTTTTTGAGTAAAATTTTCTAAAATTATTTTAAGAATTAGTAGATGAAAGTGCAGCTTTCAGGAATCTAAGCAGTTGATATATTTCTTAGGACGTTTGATTTTTGACAACCTGAAAAAATCCATTGCATATACTTTGACCAGTAACATTCCTGAAATCAGTCCTTTCCTGCTGTTCATTCTTGCTGATGTACCACTCCCTCTAGGAACAGTCACTATTCTGTGTATTGATTTGGGTACTGATTTGGTAAGTTGAAACTTAAATACATTGTAATGCTTTTTTTTTTTTTTTTCTCAAAAATTAAATTACCTCATATCTGATTTTATTGGTCTGTTAGGTATGAGTTGCTATTGTTTTATTTTTTATTTTAAAACTTGCATAATCTTCTCATAACAGTTGTTAGATATGTTTATTGTTTTGTTATAAGATGGCTATACTACAAAAACTTCAGTTCCACATTTATTAGTGGTTACAAAAAATAAATTTGACAAAGATGGATAATACTAGTTTTCTGTGTGATTTAAGTATTTTTGTGGTTTTTGGATATCAAATTTATAAAAATGAGAATTTACACATGTCACTAGTGGAATTTTTTTGGTGTGTATGAACTTTAATTATTTAAATTGACTGCATATTTCAAAGCTGGTCTTCCTAACTGGGATGACATGCTATTTTATCTGCTTTTAACAGACTTAAACATTAAGAACTTGTAAATGAAATATTTAAAAAAAATTGCACCAATTAATGTCTTGTAATGCTATTTACCATTTAAAAATAATAAACTATATGTGGGTTAAATGTCTGTATTTTAGCATACCCATTCTCATGATGCTTTGTAAACATTGGAATATTAATGTTTCATATGATGGTAAAATACCATTGGTGAAGTATGTGCAAAGAGGTAACTGGAAACAAAAACAGAATTATTTGGTAAAGTTTTATACATGAAACAAAGACAGTCTTACAAATCCCTTCACCCACTCCATATTCAGATAGGTCCACTTGTGAAAACTGACACCACAGTGTTATATAAAAATGGCATTAACATAAATATATATCTTAGTAAAATATCAACATAAAATGGTTTTATTTGATTGAACTTGGAGGCTCTGTCTTTGCTATTTTAAACCCTCCTCATCCTCTATAATGCTCATGTAGTCCAAGATCTGTGGATGATAGAATGAGAAACTTTGATCTAGAGTAGTGAACTGTATAGATAAGTATTTTCTTCTAGACCATTATGAAGAAAACCTCTATTCAAGTTTTAAAACATTGAAATGTAATTTTATACCTTAAAGAATGTTTAACTTGTGCAGTTCTTCAGTTGTTGTTTGTCAAACATTAATAATTGTTGACAGTATTTTTGAACAGTAATTTTGTTATTGAAATTGAATTTTTTCAGTTTTTTGGGGTGAGTTTACTTCCTCCTATTTATTTGTGCCAGTAAATTGTGCAAACACAGAATGAATATGAAATAACTGTAGTTTTCAAAATGCATGAATTAATAGAAGATAGAAGAGCATGGGGTTGGGTCTATATTATTGCTTCTCTAACTAATCTTAACTTTGAAGACTAACAATTTAGAATTGTAGGTATTTAAAATTTAATTAATCAGCAGATTAAGACTTGAAACTTCAGTGAACTTGTATTATGCTATTTATTGACAGTAATAATCAGAATAATCTGTATGAATACTGATATTTCATTTATACTCCCAGGAAAATGTTATCATAAGAAAACCCTGGTATTTATATTTTTAATTTAGAATATGTAAAATACAAACACAAGTGGTCATAACTTGGTTGTCATAAGAGTAATTAGCCTATTTTCTGCCATTAAAAAAGCAAATTTTGCCTTTATAAATATTTTCCCAGATATTTTATTGAAAAATCAGCTATAAAACATTGTTCAACTCTTAGTATTGATAAGTATAATTCTTAGATTGCTAATGATTTATTAAAGTGTTAAAATTATTAAATTGGAAAAACTTTAATGAGTTAGCACAAAACACACTAGGTTAACTTAAGATTAAAGGATTTCAACCTCTAGCATGTTTGGCAGTTGAATGTTACACACTGTGATGTGTTGTATGCAATTTATCTGGTGTTTCAAAACTATTGGTGGAAGTTTTATATAACATATATCAAAAACATAGAGGCAGAAAGTTAATATTGCTTTGAAATTGTGCTTGAATGCAAGTTCAAATTATAAAATATTTCTCACACATTATATGCATTTTTTTCATATTGAGAGAGTGTATAGCTGGTTGGGTGTATTTTACACTTGCTATCCACTTTACCAAACATAGATAATGTTTCTCTAATCAGATTTCAAATTTTTGCTGTTTTGGTCTCTTCTTTTTTTGTACAACTACAGCAACAAACAGTAGTTAATTTGTTCAGCTCAAAGTAGAGCGATTGTCAACTTACTGTGAGACAACTTACAAACCAGAGAAGATTGTTTAAAATCACCTGTATAATATTGATTATTTCCACAACATAGCTGTTCAGATTTGCAAATCCAGAGCTCATGACTCAATATAAACTAATCAGAATCACATTATATATGTCCAGCTTAATTTGAAAAAACCTGGTGCAACCTTATGGTTGAATGGGTATCAAAAATCAGTTTAATTCACTAAAAATGACATCAACAGTAATGGGTTTCTTTATTCTTCAAAGATGATGAATTTACTATCTCTATAGATAATTTATTCTTGTCTGTTGCTTAAAAAAAAGTGAAATTCTGTGTGTAGCATCATTTTCTATATATAAAATATCTGATATCATGTATGAAAACATGAGCTTTCAGTGACATATGCATCTTACTGAGTTTCTGAGAAGTGTATTTGTGAGTCAGTAATATGTCAACAAAATATTGGACCAATATGTAGGACATTTAATGGTTGTAATTAGACCAGACTGTTCTGATCCTGCTGGATGATACTCCTCGATATATTTCCAGGAATGAGAGATTAAGAAATCATAGGTATCATGATTATAGGTATATAAATGATTTATAAGCATAAAGAAAAGTTATTGATGGTGAAACATGCTACATGTTTTAACTAAACATTGGTCTGTCTTTTTCTGGTATGACTAGTACTCAACAGCCCAAGGTTTATGTATCATTATTAGGACAGTAGGGACTAAATGTGACAAATAGTTTTAGTAGGTAGAGGCTGAGTTTCTTATTAGGTGTATGAATGGTGAAAATGCCTTGCCAAATACAGCTGATGTTGTTGAGGCCATCATTATGGTTTAGTTAGAGGTCATTTACTTTGATTTATATAGTTTCTAAACAGATGTTTTGCATAATCCTGGTTCTGTATATTCTGTAAGCATGGCCTACTGATTAGCATGTCATATTGTGAATCCAAGGGTTCATGGGTTACATCCCATTTCACCTATCACTTTACAGTTAGGGATGGGTAGAAAAAATAACTTGTGCAGTTTTGCTGAAATGAGGCAACTAATATTCTAGAAGCACTTGTATAGCCAAGAAATAAACTTCATGGCTGTCATGCATAAAAATAACAAAATAATACTAGGATTAAAAACAGTTGGTCATTGTTAACTATCTCATAAAATTAATTTCTAGTTTCATTTGAATATTTTTCTCTTGGTGACAGTTGGACAACAGTAATTGGTGTAACATTAATGGTTGTGTTAACATAGATGGAGGAGTACAGTTGATAGTATGTGGTTGATGCTAGAGACTATTGCAGGATGGTTGAACTTTACTTTTTTAAAGTAATAGGTAGAAATTAAACTATGTTCTGATTGAAACAACTGTACATCTATGTTTGTTCCTTTCTGGTGTTTATAATAGCAGAGCTTTCAGTAGAATGAAAGTATACTTATCTGACATGCAAATAAAGATTATTTTAAGTCTTTCTTCATCATTTATGGATTACTTAGGATGTGCAAATGATGATAACATTTAAAGTAATTTGTGACATGAGATTAATCTCTTAAAAACTCTTATCTGACATATTATGTAAGTACTAAACTTATTTGACTACTGGAACATTTTTTAGCAAACAAAAATTGTATAAAAGTAAACAAGTGTAAAAATATGAGATGACTGTAAATGAAAAGTATCTTTGTACACATCACTTTTTGTATAATGGTCATCTTTGACTAATGCCTTTTTTAATAAAACTCTAATACTGATGTTATAAAATTGTGATTTTAAATTATGGTATCAAGAAGTATAAAAATCAGTGTCTTCAATCATCACTATTTCACTTAGTTTTCTCATTCCTTACGTAATAGTATTTCCTCTTTTTGTTTTTACTATCCCCCAAAAATATTTGATTTGAAAAGCTTTTGATCCACTGCCACCAGTAACATAAATGGTGTCATTATTTAGTTTTCCAGGAGATAAACTTGTTCTTCACCTATGAAGCATATTTAAACTTAGGCATAATTATTGATTTTTCTTATGATAGTTTGAAAAATAAGTTGTAAAATAGTGAATTTTTAAAATTACAGTATAAGAATGTGTGAAAATCAACTTTTGTCATGTGTGTTTTTATAAATTTGTATGCGTCTAAATTGCATTAGTATATCATCTGTAATTAATGAAGTTGTGGCTAACTACTGTAGATGGTAAAGCAAGTAAACATATGCTTCATGTACAAAGCATATCTAAACTTTAGACATTATTGTTGATTTTTAAGCATATGTTGGAATTGTTATTGATATGTAATGTTGCATTATTTACAAGCCATGAGAACTCAAATAATTAACTGAATATGTTTCCTTGTGTGTTTATTTGTGTCAATGAAATAATAGTCTTTAAAGTTCATATTATAAATATATAAAGTACCACTGTACAGTTAGCCAATAGGGATATTGGGTTTTGTGTGAGCTGGCACACACAATGCACGGACAAACTGAGTCACACACATTGTTCTTTTAACTTAATAGATCGTAATTGCTCTCTCTTTTAGCCATAGTTTTAATGGTAGTGAAGGGGATGGGATAAAATAGTAATACTTGGCTAATGCAACAGACATCTGAGTCATTTATGATGTTGGAAAAAACATGTATGTTGAAGAAGGGTTTTTGTTTCAAACATCCAAGTCACTAGTGTGTAATATTGAAACAAAAATGGAAATTGTTTCCAACAATACCAAAATATTTTTATTGAATTGTTATAAATTATAAATTGAGCAAACATTTATTTAGCTCATTTCACTTACAACTGTGACTAAGTTTGAGTTGTGACCTATAGTCACCTTATTATAAAATTTGGTATTTTCCATGGTATTTTCCATGTAAAATTAAACTTTCAAAGATCACTTAATAAATTTATCTTTTATGTAAAGCACTTTCAATACAATTCCATCTCTCTTTCATTTTCTCTGGTATTGGTAAATAAACCTTCAAACTCACCTGTTCAGTTTAAGGTACAATCAATTTCCTCCATTTTATAAAAGTTCATTAAAATTTTACCATTATTCTTGCATATACCTGTTTTTAGATGGATATGTGTTTTAGGTTTACAAGTTTTGTAGTCCTCAGTGGTAGTATTTGTAATTACAAGTAACCTTACTGTAATTGTTATCTATACTCAGTGGTAGTATTTGTAATTACAAGTAACCTTGTGTCTTTAGACAGGTTGAAATTGAATTAGCATAAGTTTTGTTATTTACATTCATAGAAAGTTTAATAGTATTATTGTGTATTGGTATTGTATATATGTTCTTTTTTTCACTCTGAAAGTGTACCTGTTTATTGTATGACCAGAATTTAATTCTTTCAGTTGTAGTAAATATGTACTTCACCTCTTTGTCTACTTCTATTATTGTTCTGTGTCTTTATGTATGTTGTCCATCTTGGCTACTCTGCTGTAGGTGCCTGCTATATCACTGGCATATGAGCGCCCTGAATCAGATATAATGAAAAGAAGACCTCGTGATCCTCTGCATGATAAACTTGTAAATGAGAGGTGACTTAACTTTCTTTCCTTCTTTGTGTTTTTCTATATTTATTCTCTTTGGAAGGCTTTTAACCAATTACACATGAAGAGTAAGGTCTTTGTTCTTTCTTTCTAATTATAGGATTTCTACATGGGCACTTTAAAGCTATCTATTGCTATTGTTGGTTGCTTCGTTGGATGTTCTGCATGAGTCTGTCTTTGCATGTCTTTGTAAACTAATACCCTAGCATGTAACAGTTAGCTATCTTATTTAGGTCAAAATATGATCTTGACTTAATTCCTTTAAAATTTCTGGAAAAATTTTTGTTGCTGCTGAGTTTACATTTGGTTGTTATTGCTTGAACACCCCTTCCACAGGTTCCTGCTATTTCTCTTGCTTATGAGAAAGCTGAAAGTGACATTATGAAACGTCAACCACGTGATCCATTTCATGACAAATTAGTAAATGAAAGGTAAGACTTTTATTATGTTGTGTAAAGATTTACTTGGACTATTGCATGCACCTAATAGAAGGCTTAAACTTTGTTTTGTGATAGCTATGTATTAAATTTTTTTCTTTCATACAATTTTTAAATTTAAGTATCGTTTATTTGCTTTTCATGCTTGTCTATTCACTTTAGTTTGTTTGCAGTTATGTTTATTTCCATCATACATACAAAGTTATTAGATACAGTATTGCTTCAAAACTTGATTCTTTTAAATTTGTGTTAAAGAAGATTTCCAGAAGTAACATCTATATATGCGTGTATGTGTGGTGCTTTTGTGTATTTATAAATGTTTCAGTTTGTATATACATGATTCAAAATAACATTTAAGATGGTCTTTTTTACAGGAATCTGGATAAGAGTGTAAAGTGTTTGTTTGTTTAAAAACATTGGGTATATCCAATGTGTAATGTGGGTGAAATTTTAAAAATCATACTGATATCACGTGCACACACACACTCTCTCTCTCTCTCTCTCTCTCTCTCTCTCTCTCTCTTATAATTACAGAAGAGTTCTTTTGTTGCTCTGTGCAAATTGCTAAGGTTTTAACAAGTAGCAAGACAAAGGAAAAAAATTGCAGAATTTCAGATTATCATAATAAAATCATAGACATAAGTAATAGTAGAATAAACCATAAATGTGTGTTAGAATAGTTACTAAAAAAACCAGAAAATTTTGTATTGCATCAACAGAGTATTTTATACATTGATGTGATTGCATTTTAAGTTTAAATAAAAACTGTCAATAATTGTATAAATGTAAGAGTAATAACAAAGAAAATAATTGGCAGAGTTTAAATGGAAATATTTCTCTTAAGAGAGATCTTTGAGTCTCTCCATTAGAATCAGTGGCTCTAAAAAATTTTTACTGCACATTTTAGAAATTGTTATTGTAAACAAACAAACATATTACTGCATGTTTACATTAATGTTTTTGTACTTTGAGAGCTGTAGTTCAGCGTACTTGTTGTCTGATTTGATTTCTTATTAGGGCTTATCATTAATTATCAGTGTGATATTCTGGGACTGAAAATGCATGGACACTTGTTCACTACAGTAATAGGAGGTATAAGTGGAATTAGATGATGAAAGGGTTTAAACAGTGCTAAGGTCAAAATTATACCTTGAAAATCAGTTCTTTATTTATACTTCACTAGAGACATAATGCTAAATAAATTTTGCATGTCACATAAAATAATTACTCTGTAAACACATCAAATAAGGATCAAATAATATCTTTTACAGTAATAAAAAACAACTTTAATAAATGGCAATAGTTAAATAATGGGTTCCAACACATCTGTAAAATCTAAAAGTATTTGAGAATTTCATATAACAATTTTCTAGACTGGGAAATTTGTATTATTATTTGGGAAATCTCTTTTGGATTTAAAATATGTTTCTCTTTTTCTTTCTTGAAGGATCTAAGAATCTTATTTCATCAATGCATTGGTCAGTTAGGCATCAATTAAGTTAGGTTTCAAAACTGTGCACCCATTGGCAGATTTCATGGTGTATGTCATCAGCCTATTTACAGTTTGGAGCAAAGTGCCATAATTTGATGTTAGTAAATATATGCAATTGTTCATGGTGCCACTCAAGTCAACAGTGTGTTGATCTTGCACAAATATTTGAGGAGAAAGACCATATTACTATCATAACATTTGAGAATGTTAGGTCATTGATGGTTATGGCTCAAAGTGCATTTAACAGCATTATTTTGATAGCTTTGCTCTAGTGTTATGATAGGCTGGTTGAAATCGTTTACGTTATCAGTGTACCTGGAGGCTGCTTGGGGAAATTTGAATCATAGCTTCATATAAGAATTATCTGCAAATTTAATACCATAAATCAATACACCCCTGTACAACGTTATTACAAGTTTGACTTTGTCATTCACACTTCTTCATTAAACCCTATGGCCTACAGCACCATCTTTAAATATCTGTGTATGATACTGTGTTACATTCAAAATTTCATTAATTCACTTTACTATCAATAAATGTCAATGAAATTAACTTTAATGTTTATTATAATTTGAATTTTTGTTATGTAATGTTTTATCATTTTTCAAAAAATACTTTAACAGCAGTTTTCATGTCACATGATCCACAGGCTTTGAAAAATCTAAACTTTAGCAGCATACACTCTTAGCCAAGTAAGCTGGCAGTGTGCATGAGTATGACCTATTTCACACATGATATCCAAAGTCCTACAACTGCATTCACTGAGAAAGAGAAGTAAACTTTCTATCCCTTGGTAGTTTCCACACTCACGTTCTGTACTTTACCTTGAAATCTACAGTGTACTTGTAGTTAATTGACACAAGTGTGTGTGTGTGTATATATATATATATATATTGATCAAAAAGAGCTCAGTTTACACTCTGTTCTTTCGGTGGTTAATTTGAAATTAGTGTGCACAATTTCCTTGAGTATACACATAACTGATGTTCATATTGAATGTGCTTTATCAACAGTAGAACTTATGGTGGTTTCTTACCAAAGTATGCTACAATTAGAGACACCATTAAATTGTAATTCAGTCTTTCTTTTGTATTTTACTTAATTGTGTATTAAGTGTGTTTGTAAAATCATATTTGAGTGGTTTAATGATTGTTATGAGTTGAAATTGTTGTTGTGTTTTGAAATGTTATAAACAAGATGATGCAAGTACCATCTTGTTTCGATACACGTCTCTACAGGGAATCTGCTAAAAACATCTTTATAAAGCCCCACGAGCATCAGTTTAAATACAGTTGTAAATGATAAATGACAAATATTTTGAAAGTAAAATGAAATATAAACTAAGTGAAGATTTAAATATGTGAAATTGAATATGTAAGATAAATATGGCTCTTCTGATGAATTTCTACAAAGAGTAGAAAGGTAGGTACATATTTAACCTTCTTGGCACAAGTTTCCTTTACTGCACATGACACTATGTTTTAGTATCTTACATTTGAAATTTTATTAACTTATGTTGCACCAATTAGTATATCATAGAACTTTATCTAATTATCCATATTTTAACAGCAAACAAAATTTTCAACTTTTATATTTTATAAGGTAATATTTAGAAAATCTTAAATTTCCCCTAATGTGATTCACATTTTCTTTAGGTATCTTCTTATCACTATTACTTACTCGCCAAGAAACTACAAAAATAAACAAATTACTCAAATCAAATTAGACAAACCATAATTTTTATAAAAAAGGTCATGTGGTCAGTTAAGTTGACTGAACCTATGTGGAGAGAATTAATAAGCTTGTCACAGCATAGTCATTTGAAAGAAAAGAAATGGGCACAGTGGTAAAATGTTCAGAAGACAACTTATAACTTGTGTTTGAAGTGCTAATGAAGTGCATAACCATGCAATTCAGAAAATCATTTTTACTAATAATTTGGTTGTAAAATGTTTGAATATGTTAAATGTATTTTTTTTTCTCTTCTTTCCAAGGTTTAAAATCCATTGAAGAGTAAACAATTATATAACCATTTAATGATGCTTGCCAGAATCCCTTATCAATTGTGGGGAGGACCAGGGGCTATAAAGCCACTGGTTGAAATATTAACTAAAAAAATTTTTTGAAGTTTTTTCATATAATTCAAATGTCTCTTTCATTAAGAGTGTATAAACTCAATTATTGTTTAGAACTCATATAAAGGTTTGCAACCCTAAAACAAAGAAATAAATCACTTATTCATAAAAGGAAGGAAATCAATTTTTTTTATTTTCAGTAAAGTGTTATAGCACTTGATCACCATCTTTATGCTAGAAATTCTAAGAAAAACTGTGAAATAATCCTTGAATTTCATGAAAATATTCAGAATTTTTTAAATTTTTTTTTCTGCTGAAAATGTGGGAAATCTGTATATAAAACATAATATACTACTAGCTTCCCTGCAGGAAATGCAATAAAACAGTGTCATTAATAACTATGGGGTTGGGCAGGTTAATGGCTTCATGCACTGGTCTCATAGTTGCATGTTAGTGGGGTTGAGCCTGTCTCATGTTGTGCCATTTGGCCCTGAGCAATGCACTTTATCCCAGTTGTTTCAGTTTAACCAGCTCTGAAGAGATTGACCTGTTATGGATATGTCACAATTCTGATCCACTTGTGCCAATTAAGTTGCTGTTTGTCACTGGAATCCTTTGTGCCCTCTTTATGAAAGAGACTAGACCTTTTTGGATTACAAACTTAAATCTCAGACCCAGTAATTAAAACCAAACCAAACTGATACTTTATGAAAATCACAAACAGCCAAAAAATAAGTAATGTAGAAAATTTCCAAAGTTACAATCACTTAAAGAGAACACATGTAATAGAATAATATTCAGGATAAACTGAGAGACAAAATTATAGTGTAAGAAACATTATCATACAAGCAGAATCAGATCTGTGTGTAAATATAATTTACAAATGCTATTTATTATAAATATTTTGTCAAACAGACACACCTTACAGAAATTTGTCATTTTCACATTATTAAAGTAGATAAAAAAAAAAAAATCTGAAAATTTATAATGCTACAATATGAAGTTTCATTCTCTGCAGTGGACAAGAGTGCAGGTAGCTCATTATGCTGCAACATGACAAAACAAAATATTTGCCAGTTTTTCTTATTACTAATTGGAAATGATGACTTATGCAACTGGAGAAATAGATCTGTATTAATGAGTATCAAACAAGTTGAAACTGACTAGATTATATGAAATAAACTTTCTTATCAGTAATAAAAAGAAATTTATAAAAGGAGATAAAAGGAAGCATTTGAATTTATTGTTTTACAATAATGTATTTAATTCTGTTGGGTTTTTATTTTTATAGAAGAAACCAAGGTCAACTTAGAAAGTGTGTATTACATGTAATGGTATGGGCAAGTGAAAATGCACATTTTCAAAATTTTTTTTTTTTTACAGAATAAAATTAATTTCAGAACTTTAATAAAAGTACTTCATTGTTAATGTATGTTAATAAGCAGAGCATTAAAATGTACTTTTATAATTCTGTTTTTTATATTATCTGTGTGACTTTACATTCATAATTTATTTATTTTCATTACAAGAGCTTCAGATTGTTCAACAACTTAGAAGTATGCGCCATAAATAAAGAAAAATTGGAATATAAAGCATCAACCATTTCTTGCTTTAAAATGATTACCATTTGTTCAGCCTACATTGACATACTTCTTCTATTATAGCCTTTGTCTTTTTAGAAGTGCCTGTAATTCTTCTAATAATTTCTGAACATTCTGATTTAATATCTGAAGTGTGTTTTTGTGTTCTAAGATACGTATTTGAAAGCTACATGTATTGTGTGGACAATCAGCTTAGTGATTAAAGAAGACAAAAAAAACTTATTAAACTGCTTAAAAGCAAAAGGTCTTAAAGCAAGTGAAAAAACTTATTTTGATGCTTGTTCGTTATTTTGTTAAGAAAGTAACATGCAAAAACTAGAAGCTTAATAGGTTAAGTAAGAAAACTTAAGTGAACAAATAATAATAATAAATTTCTCCACGAAGATACCATCTGTTAACTATGGTGATATTTTCTGAATTGAAATTGTATATTTTTGGTAATTTTTCTTAACTTCTCCATATTGTATTTTGAATTTAGAAAAATAAATTGTAGTTGTAATTTAATGAAAACTACAAATTCTAAGATATTTACTGTTAATTAGGTTGCATAACATATTTAAAAAAAAATTAAACAGTGACAGTTGACTGAAGTATCAAAATGTTCACGTTTAACACAGCAAAAAAATGGACCTACTTATGGTAGAGTAATAGCTGTAACAGACGTGCAGCATAACAAATAGTGTACAAGACTCTTATTGTGCACATGGTTGGATAAGTTTAGTAGTGCTGTACATTTAGAAAATTATTACAGAACATTTCTGAAAGTACAAGGAAATGATAATAATCTAACAGGAAAAAATAATTACATATGGCCATTATTGTCATTAAACGACAGTTGACCACATTTTTTATCACATTTAGAAACCTGTTTGCTTTTAGTAATTTTAACCATTTATTCATGTTTTAATTGTCCTATACTCTTCCTGCACAACAGTAATACATATATCAAATACAATTTACAAAATGATCTTGGAAGGATAAAGCTTTGTGGAGAGCTATTAAAAGATTTTTTTGCTTTACATTTATAATGCTTACCAATAACCAACTTTTCTAAAGCTTCAGTATAGAAAGCTTCCTCAACAGGTTGAAGTGGTATCTGACAACCATCAGTTCTCTTGAGATGGTCATTGTAGATGTTAAATGATACATGTATTTCCAGTACACTCAGTACAAGTGTTTTGATATTTGTGTGATCATTTACGTAAATCTGTAGCCATCTCTTGGCACAAGAGGAAGGTTTAAGATATTGTTTTTAACTATAACATTATTACTCTGTATTGAAAATGAATAGTGTATACAATGACTGTTATCTCAACCTGTATGTGTAAGTTCTAAGACCAAGTGTGTCTAACATTTTTTACCACACAAGACAATATCATAGATACATAAACTTCTCACTGTAGTTGTCTAATGTTTAGATAGCACAATCTATGATACAAATGGAAAAGTTATCCTCTCCCTTTAATGAAAACTTATCAAAATTTTCAGTAAATGCTTGTTTAATAAGCAGTACAGTATTTCACTATTTAATTGCATTATTTTTAAATGGCATGAATATGAAACTTCATCTTCTAAAAAGTTTTTGTTTGGTTCTTTTATTACTTGATTAATAAGATATGAAGATAATTATGAACTGCAATGTGATCTTTACAAGACTAAATCTGTAATTTGCAAATTGTATAAATGTAAAACAAAGTGTAGCAACATGTGAATTTACTTGATTTAGCTTTGTTTAGAAATACTATTTTTTGTTGATTATCATTGATGTAGTAGCTGTGCAGTAATATGTTATTGTCAGAGTAAAAGTAGTAAAGATTGTATATGGTGTAATTTGTGCTGTAAGGAGTGGTAAATAGTAATATAAGTGTTTCATCATAACAAAATTTAATTTTCTCATAGGTTGATCTCTATAGCCTATGGACAAATTGGTATGATCCAGGCTGCAGCAGGATTTTTTGTTTATTTTGTTATTATGGCAGAAAATGGATTCTGGCCAAATAAACTACTTGGTATTCGTAAGCAATGGGATTCAAAAGCTATCAATGATCTGAAAGATTCTTACAACCAGGAATGGGTAGGTACTCTTACAAGGATTTACATCACATCACTGGTAATTAGATTTAAAAAATCTATGAACTTAAACTATCAAATAGTTGTTTTTTTTATTTCAAAATATTGGAATACTCACTTAACAACTGTGAAAGAGTGGTATATTCACAGTTTTCTTTTTAATTACTAGACTTCATGAATATTTAATTCTGACTTTTTTCAGAACTTAGGAAATCAACAGTTAAAAGCTTTCGTGACTAATATTTGATAAATAACATGTGCCTAGATATATTCCTTTGAATTTTTGTATGTTTTTATATATATATCAATTAACTTTTGTATAATTTAAATAGTCTTAAACAATTCTACATCTTGCAGTAGTATTTCTTTATTAGGTGTTAACATATGGATAGGACAGCCTGGAAGGATCTTTTGCTGTGAACATATTTTTCTCTTTGTCTGTTGCAAGTTTTAATGTTACTTCAAAATTTTATTGAACTGTCTTTTTATTGTGGTAAGAATAAACTGTGGCATATAAATGTAGCTAATAATCCAAATTTTAATAGTATCCAAGTTTAAAGTTCTTAATTTTATAATGTAAAATTTTAAAAAATCCTGAATTTCACCTAGTATGAAAATTGTAACATTTTCTCAAAACATTATATTTTCAGTAATTTGGTTACCACCCCTCCAAGAAGTATGAAATTTAACATAAATTGTGATATCATTATTTTCCAGGCAAATTATAATTTTCAGAGCCTTCAATCTTGTGTAGTTGCAGAGCTATGAATCCGAAAATCGGACTTCTCTTGCCACACCCACCTTTCACATCTTCTACATCAGAAATTACTAGTAGCACTCTCTGACTTAGCTTTCTGTTGGCTATACACAATATATTACAAATGTTTTAATCTATTAAATTGCATACTAAATTGTTTTCTGAACTATCTATTTTGTTTTCAGTTCAAGCTTTATTCTCACAAGGAACGCATTGAAAGTAGCTGAATTTTTAATGGCTTTGTTGCATAGTTAGAAAGCCAGAAAAATTTTATAATTATGGGTGCAATGCCTGCTTTTTGCATGCTATTGTCCTGTGTTCTTTGGTGCATTATTTATCTGTATATGTATATAAACCTATTTAGTTCAGTACAACCATAAGTATGTAAAAGTATGGTTAAGTGTTGTGAACAACAACAACAAAAAAAGTCTAAGGTAGGTACTTTGTTTGTTCTTTTTCATGTATATTTATAGTTTCATGTTGCAATTTGAAGTCATTGTGATAAGAAAAAAGGGTAATTTTGATTTATTTTGCATTTTGTTTATGGGAGGTTACATGGTTGATTAAAGTGTTGAAATGGGTGTAGAGTTAGGGTAAGGAAAATAACAGGTGTATATAAAGTTTAAAAATACTTTTCTTCATCTGAAAAATCTCATTTTATTTGCATTATATAATCTATAAAACTACCTAAATAAATTTAAATCTTAACATGAAAATCACTTTGTGCTTGGACTAGTAAAAAATAAATTCAATATATTCACATGCAAATCTTTAGTAAAAATACTTCCTTAAAAATCCTTTTTGTGTGTGTGTGTGTGTGTAAAGGACTTGTAACATTTACTGAAATTCTATCAGTTCTTTCAAAAATCTTAAATACTTCAGTCAGATCTCCTTTAATTTTATTTTATTTTCTCAAGATAAAACAGTGTCAAAGATATTAACCTGAAGTATTTGTATCTTTGCAAGATTTGACATTCTGCATTATCCTTTTATTACTTAACATGAGAGTAATAAGACTATGGGACAAAACCCATACTGTTTAAAGTAGTCATAAACAATCTTGTCTCAGTCATTGCTTTGAACTGAATATGTTTGAATTTCACCAAATTTAATATGCATTATGGCTAGACCTGAATATATGTTTGTATGTTTTATATTGGACAAAGAGAAGCAACCCACTCAAAGCAGAAGATTGCACTTCATAACTGGAACTGGGCAGTATATCATTGATAGATGGTTAGAAACTTAGAAGTTCTCTGTTCATAAGCACAAGACAACTCACCTACAGTGATCCCCAGAATATGTGAAACAGACAATCAACATAAGGAGCAATTTTCTTTTTTACACACATGATGTCCTTCACTCTACATTACCATAATATACTCATTTGGAGAAAACCTGGATTTCACCCACCCAATTTTTGTCAAAGAATTTAACATCTCTGGCAGATAAGGGACTACATCCTGTGATCCATTTTGGTGTTTTTTGTATCTGCACTCTGATTGGCATTACTCATTACTATTAACTTCTGTGATTAACACAATTCCTTATAGTACTGCATATTTTCACATTCCATTTCAATACAAATAGTAAGTTGTCACTGGTATAATACATGAACACAACATGTGAAAAGCAAATAAGTTGTACAATGCATTCCCTCAACACAATGTAAGTATGCTGTTTAATTGCTGTTTCACCTTTTCAGTTTCAGTATAATCCCATATAGCTCAGTGATGTACATATCAGGACTAACAAACTATGGTTCTGTTCCATCAATCTTTTTATTCAGAGGTATTGTTTTACTGCATTTATTTCATTTTTGGGGCTACTGAATATCTAGTTAATTGGTCCTTTATCTAAGGGAATGATATGACGAATAAGAATGTGGTTGGGTGTGCCTTTCAAAGTCAGGGTGCTGATAGTTTTGTAAAAATTTCTAATGCCATTGTCTGAGATATGGCCCATAGTTTTATTCAATGTCAAAGAGAACATACAATATCAAAAAGGTAATTGATTGTTGGCAAAAACCTGAACTTTCATTAATCTATAAACAAGACACTGCTTCAGTTTTGCTCATCCCATTATTTGAAGATGGTTTCCCTTTTCAACCTCTTTGTTTGTTTCCTTCTCACAAGCTGTGATTTTGGAGCTAATCTTTAGAGCTAAAATTAAGATTAGGTCATTGCCAAAATTTCTCCTAAATTGTCCAATATCTTGTAAAAAGCAAACACCTGAGTTGCTTAAACTTTCTTTTAAATAATTTGGGCCTTCTAACTTGACCTTGTTTGTAATCAGTAATATTAATTTCATCTATGTTCTTCAAAGTTTCCATACAGTTCCTACAAAAATATGAAGTGTTTTTTCATGTGGCATTTCTATCCCTGGGCCCATAGGTAGGGTTTATTACATCACTGAAAAACAGTATCATTGTCTATACTTTTATAGGCAATGTGTAAATGTGGCACAATCTATTGGATGACAGCTAGTTTAATGCAAACTGTCAACACAGGAATGTACTGATACAGTTTTTTACAGTCTGTTGAATAACAGCTAGTCTTAATTCAAACTGTTAACAGATGAGTGTACTCTATTGTGGCTTATCACAATCTATTGGATGGCAGCTAGTCTCAATTCAAACTACCAACAAATGAGTGTACTTTGATGCAGTTCCTTTTCATACCACAAAGAAGGAACAATTCCATAACATTTGCATTTTATACCCATTTTGTTCACTATTTTCATAACTTTAAGTGCTGTGTAATTACATCTACCCATTTGTAAAGATAGTCTAGAAGAAGTAATCAAGGTTTTTCAGGAAAGAAATCTGATTTTATGTTCTGAAAGAGATGGGCCTCCCACCTAAGCATTTTAAAGTTTTGGTTGGAGTTTTTTCTGTGACCACTTGAGTCGGTACAGTTCTTAAAGCTATAAATTCCATGCAAGATTTTTATGATGTCATGTAAGTGTGGTTTTATTCAGTAATATCTAGTCAGGTGCTGTGTAACACTTTGTTCTTGTACAAACCTGCCTACAGAGTTGTGAAGTTTCATAGACATTATTGAACATTACTATACAGAGTTTGTCATAATTGACATACTGAACATGATGAAACTAATCTATATATATGTCTGTTAAATTGAACCCATGCTCTGTCATATAATAACAAATACTTAATAGAACTATTTGTTGTTATATCTTGTCCATTGGTAGCACAATTGTAAGTCTGTAAACTTGTTATGCTAGAAATCAGGTTTTATTACCCATAATGAATAAAGTACAGATAGCCCATTATGTAGCTTTATGCTCTGCAAATAAACAAAATACTTTTTCAATCAATAACATTTCTCATCATTTTTAAAAACATTTTCTTATGTACCATTAAACTGTGTTTTGTTTTGTTTTATTTTGTTTTATGTAGTGTTATTGTAAAATTTTGTAATACCTACAATTTTCTCATTTTGTAGACATACTATGATCGTAAGATTCTGGAGTACACCTGCCATACAGCATTTTTTGTATCCATAGTGATTGTTCAGTGGGCTGATTTGATCATTTGCAAGACTCGCCGTAATTCTGTTGTACACCAAGGAATGAAGTGAGTACAACTTTGTTTTAGAAAATTAACATTATATATTTTTTTTAATTATGGATTGATATTATCATTTACTAGATGTGATGCTTTTTGTAAATTATATTTTCAGAAATCATGCTTTGAACTTTGGTCTATTCTTTGAGACTGCCTTAGCTGCCTTCCTCTCTTACTGTCCAGGAATGGACAAAGGTCTTCGGATGTACCCACTAAAGTGAGTTTGCTGTATTTGTGATTACTTTTACATAACAGTAATAGAAATATTTGCACTAATACCTAGAGTTTTAAATCTGTATATAGTGGCTTTTATGTAGTTGTTACATCCGTCACTGAAATGGGTGAATGTTATGTTTTCACCTGTGCATGTATGTTTGTGCATTTATCAACAAGATTTCTCAAATCTCTAGATGGATTGTGGTGAAAGTTGGTATGCATTTGGACTATGACCCAACTTCAGAATGACTAGTTTTTGGAGTATCAAAAGTCAAAGTCATGGAAAACTAAAATAA
Organism: Tachypleus tridentatus; assembly: GCF_004210375.1. Taxonomy (NCBI): domain Eukaryota; kingdom Metazoa; phylum Arthropoda; class Merostomata; order Xiphosura; family Limulidae; genus Tachypleus; species Tachypleus tridentatus. The sequence goes on along the minus strand of NC_134833.1, from coordinate 43,847,950 downwards.
AATCTCAATCTATTAACAAGAGACCAACTTTTCATGATACATTTGTTCTATAACTCAGTCACAAATGACTGGATTTTAATGAAACATGGTGGACATATGTAGAATTTTATTCCTCATTGTTCTTCCAAGTGGTCTGCATCCATTAATTACGATGGATGTATAAATACATATTTGTATTTTTTTTAGCCAAATGTAATCAACACCAGAGGTGCATGCTCTACTGATGCCCCTCTGGTTCTGGACATTCTCAATTTTCTGTCTGAATAAACTTGACAAGTTATCTGTCTACTTCATATTTATGATAATTTAATAATTATATAACTTTAAATTTGGTTCTTGTAAAATATGATATCTGTTAAAGTTTATAGTTAATATGAAGGCTTTTTCTTTACAGTTAATTTTGTGAAGTTTTGGCTCTGAAATATTTAAGTGAAAGCATTATGTTCCGTGAACCTTTTGTTATAGTAAGTAAGTGGGAGAAAATTTGACTTGTGTAATTATTTTTCATGATTTAAGGTCTGTAGTCGAATAACAAGCATTTTGCTTTGTTGTTTTCTCTTTTACAGAATATAATTTTATATTTATTAGAAATTGTTTTATGAATAAAAGCAACAGTACTGGTGTTTCTCAAAATGCAAAATGTTATGATTGAAAGGCCTAATCATTTGTTAATTAAACTGCGTATCACTTAAGTACATACAAAATGTTAGAGGATTAGAAGCATATTTAACAACAAAAACATTGACTTTTGAACTTCCATGAACCTTGTACTCAGTAACAAAACCTTTTACATTGTATATTGTAAGCAGT